>NC_080174.1:85397702-85578514 GCF_950295315.1 Erinaceus europaeus | reverse complement strand
AAAAAAGAAGAAGAAGAAGGAGGAGGAGGAGGAGGAGGAGGAGGAGGAGGAGGAGGAGAAGAAGGAGAAGGAGAAGGAGAAGGAGAAGGAGGAGAAGGAGAAGGAGAAGGAGAAGGAGAAGAAGAAGAAGAAGAAGAAGAAGAAGAAGAAGAAGAAGAAGAAGAAGAAGAAGGAGAAAGAAGAAGAAAAACAGCTCTAAATTAACTCCTCTAAGGAAGAACACAAGTGTGTGAGGGGGGTAGGGATGCACCTGGTTCAGCCAACATATTGCCGCCATCATGAAAACCCAGGTTCAAGTTCCCAGTCTCCAGCTGTAGGAGGAAGCTTCATGTTTCCCTTCCAGCAAGAGCTCTCCTTTTCCCTCTCATTTCTCACTCTTTGTAAAAAAAAAAGTCATATAGGCACCAAGTACCAGAAATAACCCTAGTGGTGAAAAATAAATTTTAAAAAATGTATAAGGATACAATCAGAGAATTTGAACTTTAGGGGACTGGGTGATGGCTACTGACCCAGCAGACTACACAGAATACCACATGCAAAAGCTTGAAGTTGCAGCCCTATTTCTCATCTACAGAGTGGAAGCTTTGCATGTAGTGAAGGAGTGTTGGAAGTGTCTCTCTTCCTCTCTCTCTCCCCCCCTCTCAATTTTCTCCGTCCTATCAAATAAAAGAAAGGCAACAAATGGTTGTTGGGTCTTTGCTACATTCATGAAAGATTCATATCACAGAGCCTAGTAATAACCCTGGTGGTGGGGGAAAAAAATGAAACTTTAGTTATTAGTTCATTCGCTCTTATATAATAGTCTATCCTGTAAATTTCAGACAAATCAATTTTAATCTTCATATAGCACTTAGTAATAATCACAAAAGAAACATGAACTAAAACTTCACGTATGCCAGAAATTATATATGACATCTGAATATCTTAAAACGTGCATTTATTCATTTTACAGGAGTGAAAGAGACGTGCAGACAAGCATGGCTGAGCTCTGACATATCTGATCTGGGAATAGAATCGGCAACCTTATGCACACAAATCCTGTACTATTTTTCTGAGCTCTGTTGAGCATCCTAGATACTTTACATATCTTACCTCATTTAATTATCACAACTCAATCGGGTAAGGATACTGATATCTCAGTTTACAGATTAGGAAACTTAAGACACTGTGGCATTAAATGATTTACAAGACGATACTTGGATAGTAAATGACAAAACCAAGCTTAATTGTTAGTACTGTCAGGAAGCTAGGGTTCATAATACTCCAGCCTTCAGTGAGAAGACTGATGCTCAGAGGTGGCTAATGTGAGGCTGACCAGAATGATAACAGAACTGTAACATTTTGTTTCTAATGCTACCACCAAGACTTAAGCTCATTGCTAATGAGGACTTTGTTCAAAAACAAAATTTCCTTTAGAGAAAATTAGAACTGAACCACTAATTCTAAAAGTAGAACTTCCTTTATTCCCAATGATGTAATTAATTACTTAGGAAGGACATAAATGTCATTCTGAATAATACAATAATACAGTTAGCTGATGCTTATATATCCCGATGTATAAAAAACATGGCCGTAAAGACATTTAGTTTAGACTGATTATTTCTAAACTAGTGTTTTCCAGAATATTATGAAGAATACCTGGGGTACAGAATATTGGCTTTGGGGGCCAGTGGCTGTGTACTTAGTGGAGCACACGCACTACAGTGTGCAAGGTTCAAGCCCTCCCAGGATTCTAATTCCCAGGGAAGACCTTCATGTTAGTGCAGTACTGCTGTGAGTGGCTCTTCCTCTCCCTATTGATGTCTCTGTTTCTATCCAATAAGTAAATTATTTATTTATTTTATTTTTGCCTCCAGGGTTATAACTGGAACTCAGGACCAACACTACAAATCTGCTCCTGGTGGCCACCCCTACCCCCTGCCACCTCCTTTTAAAATTTTTTTTTAAAATATTTATTTATTTCCTTTTATTTCCCTTGTTGTTTTATTGTTGTCATTATGATTGTTGTTGGATAGGACAGAGAGAAATGGAGAGAGGAGGCGAAGACAAAGGGGGAGAGAAAGACAGGCACCTGCACACCTGCTTCACTGCCTGTGAAGTGACTCCTCTGCAGGTGGGGAGCCAGGAGCTCAAACCGGGATCCTTATGCTGGTCCTTGTGCTTTGTGTCACCTGTTCTTAACCCACTGCACTACCGCCCAACTCCCCCCCTTTTTTTTTCTTTTCTGTTTTATTGGATAGGACAGAAGGAAATTGAGCTGAGAGGGTGAGAGAGAAAGAGAGACACCTGAAACCCTGCTTCGCCATTCTTGAAGCATCCCCCCGCTGCATGTGGGGAGCAGGGGCTTGAAGGCAGGTCCTTTTTTCAGGTCCTTGCACTCAGCACTGTGTGCTCGTCACTGAGAGCACCACCGCCTGGTCCCCAATAAGTCAAACATTCTAAAAAGAATACTGGTGGTCTGGGAGGTGGCACAGTGGCAAACTTTGGACTCCCAAGCATGAGGTCCCGAGTTTGATCCCTGGCAGCACATGTGCCAGAGTGATGTCTGGTTCTTTCTCTCTCCTCCTATCTTTCTCATAAAAAAATTAAAAAGAAGAATACTGGCCTCGTAAGATTCTCGTTCAAGAAATGGTGAGACTTAGCATCCAAGTGAAGAAGACTTTTTCTGTTGTTGTTTTGGATGAGATTGAGGAAAATGGTAATGGGAAAGCATATATACTGCAGGTCGATTTCAATCTTTAAAAAGAAGCTTTATCCCTTTTCTTTCTTTGCAAAGAAAAGACCCTGGAAACAGTCCAATAAGGTGCAGAATAGCAATGGGTTGGGAAGACCATGGAGAAAAGAGAAGGGAGATTCAAAGCTCCTGCCGTAAGAACCAGACAGAACATGGCACACTCCAGTTTTACGGAACACCACTAGCATTGTGCTAAGGGATCAGAAAGCAAAGGCTAGTATAGTCATGGGCTCTTTGGAATATTACTTAACTAGGACTATTAACTATCTACAAAAAGGAGACCCCGCCAACTCTTCATAGGAACTTTTCCAGCCTTTAGGTTCACGATTAGTCAACAATTTATTTGGCTTAAAATGTTAACTCTTTTTCAGCCACCAGGTTCCAGATGCTACCATGATATCAACCGGACTTACCTGGGCAGACAACCCCAGAAATGTGTACTGGAGCCCCGCTTCCCCAGAACCTTGCCCCACTAGGGAAAGAGAGAGACATGCTGAGAGTATGGGTCAACCTGTCAATGCCCATGTTCAGCAGGGAAGCAATTACAGAAGCCAGACCTCCCACCTTCTGCACCCACAATGACCTTGGGTCCATACTCCCAGAGGGATAAAGAACAGGAAAGCTATCAGGGGAGGGGATGGGATATAGAGTTCTGGTGGTGGGAATTGTGTGGAGTTGTACCCCTCTTATCCTATGGTTTTTGTCAGTGTTTCCCTCTAATAAATAAAAATTAAAGAATATATAAAACAAAGGAGAATCTTCCTGCAACACACACCTCCCATCATCTTGATATTGCCTATAAACTAAAACATCTCTTACGCTTGCATTGGGGAAGACATGGCCTCATCCACTCTGTTTTCTTTATGTGTAATCAAAATCTATGCCCATGAATATAAGCCAGCAAAAACATTCACACACACACACATACACACACATACACACACACACATATACACACACACACACACACACACACAAAAAAAAAACTTTTGCTAAGGTTTTCAAGAATTCTATTTGGACTTTTACTCATGATTACATACCTTCCTCTCTAGTACCACAAAACACAGTGATAAACTGCCATCATCTCACTTGTTGGAAAGATAACTTCACTTGGGGGTGGCAAGATAGCTCACTAGGATAGAGATCTTGCTTCGTCACTTGCATGATCGAGATTTCAGCCTGGGCCCTACCATACTGAAGAAAGCTTCTGTGCTCTCGTATATTTTCCCGTCATGATCCCTATCTCTATTTTTTTCTGTCTGAAAAAAAATTAAAGTTGATCTGAAGTGGTAAAGCCCCAGTAACAATAACCATCAATCAGTGATTGATTGTGTCAACAAAACATCCCTACCTAGGAAGTTTTCAACAAGTAAGATTATATACACATTCCACTGATAGTTTCAAGGCAGTTGGAAGGAATTTACTGTGGCACGTTTTAACGTAACTCTCCTATGTGAATAACAATGAGTGGAAAATTAAACTCAATGCTATGAGTATACAAGGACGTCATAGGTTGGTCTTGAGCTCCCAGTTACTATTACAGATACACCAGTGAAAGAAGTTTCTAAAGAGCACATTTTAATATTGTTACACTGGGTCTCTTTTATGCGGTGAAGGACCTAGGACTTTCTGGGACACATTGTATAGAAATTACAGAGGACATGGTTCCTTGGTGAAAGGATTATTCAAATTGTAAATTAATAAGAATGTTAAGACTGGAGATTGTTTAAACTACAAGATATCAAAATATTGCTTTTTTTAAAAAAGATTTTATTTATTTATTAATCAGAAAGATAGGAGGAGAGAGAAAAAACCAGACATCACTCTGGCACATGTGCTGCCGGGGATTGAACTCAGGACCTCTTGCTTGAGAGTCCAAAGCTTTATCACTGCACCACCTCCCAGACCACTCAAAATATTACTTTAAAATGTGTTACTCTACTTCTATGCTGATTATTATTTCTTCAAGGTAAGTTTTCTGCCTTATAATTGGAAAGACTATTTCACAAACTTCATTTAAATATGCACATCCTCAATTCTGCCTCCATGCTTTAATAACATCCCATTATAATATACAAAACATGTTTTCTTCCTCAACATTCAGCATCTTCAAATAATACCAAAGCGTCATTAACTCTTCCTTTTAGTTTCTGCTCATTCAAGCTGTGTCTAATTAGCTCTGTTAATCTCTTCCCTAAATAACTTCCCTCATTGTCTTAATCAGTCTATGGTGCATTCTCTGATGCTTCTTTAATTTACTGGCATTGTTGAACTGCATTACAGGCGGCTTTACAGGTGTTCTGCCAAAACCATGTACAATGCAGCTGATTCGCTACCCTGTAGAACCCCCATACCAGTCAGTTTACATGGTATAACTTCCCAGGTAAGCTGTAGACTGCCAGCTATAGAAACTGGCGGCCAAAAGCTCAGAGTTCTCAAGCATCCTCAAGTCATCTGCAAAAGTATCAAACTAACTGTAGCTCAATCGGAAAAATATAAATTTAAATAAAAACAACCTCTATTTTCACCCTCACTGAATCTTTCCTGTCGATATTCCAAAGTAGACTGAAAATATTTTAAAAGGGACTTAGGCAAAGCAACAGGAAGGTGACAGAGACAGAGAGGTTATGTTTAATTCTGTTTAAGGTCACACACACACACTATATGGGAAAGATATGCAGACCACCTGTTTGCAAAATTCATCATGTTTTTGATCATCAGATACATTGGACAAGACGGTAAGCTCTATCTGATATGAAAGTAACTCAGGTAAAGTTGGTGATGGATAGGCTGTGTTCTTATACAATGATAATTAAAGGTTCAAAGCATCAAAAGCATTTATTGAATGCATTTTGAATTGATTGCTTTGTGAATTGATGAGTGAGTGCTTAGTTGAATCTCTTCCCTTACTGCACAAGCCTCTTCTTCAAAATGTAAGTGGCCCACACTTAAAGATAACGAGAGTTCTTTGATCAAATGTACAAGGTGGTCTACCCAACTAAGATAAGCCCCTTGTGTATAGGTTGACATTCATAGGAGGCCCTGTGATAGACAGTGGTGCTGGAAAGAGAGGTAAGAAAAAAAATTTCTTATCCATGACAAGTTTTCAAGTATAGATTAATCTAAGAAAGAGAACTATGTCACAGCCTTTGTATAATGCGAAATGCTCAGAAAGTATCAAAGACATTCAGAGAAGGAAGTGATAATCTTGTTTGAAGGAACCAAGTAGTTGTTTAGGTGGAAATAAAGGGCAGGAATAGTCAGAGACATAAGCAGTCTGCATTTACATGGTGGCCTAGAAAGAAGTTCTAATTCAGATAGGCAGCGATCTAAATCCTATATCCGCAATTTGCTAGTCATATAATTTTAAACAATTGCATTTACCCTGTACACAACTCAATTTTAACATCATTAAAACAGATGTAATAACGGTCAGCTGTGTTGCATGCTTGCTGTGTGTCAAGCAAAATGGAACTGCTTCACACACAGGTTACCAATAATAACGTAAACAAAAAAAATGGCACCAAGATGTTCCTGGGCTAAATATTCATGGATCAACTGATGAGTGTATAGCTAGATGGCAATGTGTCCATAGGGTGGATATTATTTCATTAGAACAATACATATTAGCACATGCGGCAGCAGCATGAATGAACACTGGAGATGTTGTGCTAAGTGAAATAAGTCAGCCAGGAGAGGTCACCTATTGTGTAATTCCATTTCTATGAAACAACCAGAAGACATAAAATTCATTAAAAAAAAAAAGAAATAGTATGTAGGTTAGCTTTTGCTAAGGTCTGGAGTACAGGGAAATAAGGAAGAAGCAGTTTAATTGATTGGGATTTGCTTATAGGGTGCTGCAAATGTTCCCTAACTAGATATCACTGATGTTTACAAACCACTGTGGATGCACTAACGGACACCGAATTTTTCAGAGTAGTGAAAATGGTACATTGTATGCACATTTTGTCACAATTACTATTTATTATATTTATTTCATTTATTATTAATAATAAAGAGGCATTTTTATATTTATTTATATTTATTAAATTTGTCTTATTTGTTATTATTAATAAAGAGGCATTGTTATATGTATTTATATTTATTAAATTCATTTTATTATTATTAATAAAGAGGCATTATTAATAGTGCAGAGTACTTGCTCTCTTTTGTCAAAATAGCTTTGTTTTGTAACCCTTACTGAGATAAGTGGATAGCTCAATCAGTATTTGGTGAATTAATATGAAATAATTACTAAGTAAAGAAAACATGACCTGATCATTCATCACAAAAGATAGCTGTCATTAACACTAATAGTATTTTATGACCAAGAAAACATTTACCATTACAAATATACAAATTCAGTCATTAAACAAAGGTATCTAACTCCTTTTATAGACAAAGCAATCAGCAACCATGGCTTCAGAGTCTGAAAATGGAGAAAGAGAGAGAGAGAGAGAGAGAGAGAGAGAGAGAGGGAGAGAGGCTGACTCTTTTGAAAGGAAAGTGCTATTTATCTGTTCTCATACCCAAGTCCAAATAAAAGCAACACATTATAGACTCCTGACTTCTGGTCTTTATGGTCCCAAGAACCACCGCACTCTACATTAAAGCCATCTCTCTCTTTCTCTTGCTGATCATCAGAGAAATGAAAAATAAAGACAACAACAAGATACCACTTCATACCTGTGAGAATGTAACGGATGAGAAAGGGCAGAAACAACAAATGTTGGAGAGGATGTGGAGGAAAAGGGACACTTCTGCACTGCTGGTGTGGGTGCAAAAAGGCCCAGCCACTGTGGAAAGCAATCTGGAGATATCCAAAACACTAGACACGGACCTGCCCTACAACCCAGCAATTTCTCTTCTGGGGGAGATAGAGAACAACAACAAAGAAACAATAAGCACCCATCAGAAGAGATCTATGTATGCCTATGTTCACAGAAGCACATTTTGTCCAAAATTAGCTGAGTGGCTAAAACAAACAAACAAACAAAAAACCTGTGGCACATATACATGCTGAAATACTACACAGCTATGAAAAATGATGAACTAATTATTTTCTTTGCATCCTTTTGGATGGAACTTGAGGACATCATATTGTATGACATAAGCCAAAAAAAGGAGGACAAATACCAAATGATCTCACTGATTAGCAGGACTTAATCAATGGAACAGGAGAGAGATCACAAAGTGAAATATGGACTAGACATGGCATATTGCACCAAGGCAAAGGATTCTAGGGAGGGAGGATATGGAAGGGAGAAAGAAAACTTTGGTGGCTTGGTTTAGAACGCATTAACCCTCTCAAAAATATATAATTAAAAAAAAGAAAATTAAACCTAAAGAGGTTCTCAAAATTCAAGTTGTGAGATAATTTCGGAATAAAACCATCATATTTTACATGATAGTCTTTTAATCATTACCAGATATTTTGTTCTATTATTCAGTCATAATGAAAAGACAACAATTTATTTTTCATTGAGAGAGTTGTCATTATTATTTATTTATTTATTTATTTATTTATTTACTGCCTCCAGGGTTATTGCTGGGGCTCAGTACCAGCACTATGAATCCACTGCTCCTGGAGGCCATCTTTTTTCCATTGTTGTTGTTTTGCTGTTGGATAGGATAGAGAAAGGAGGGGAAGACAGAGAGGGGGAGAAAAAGACAGTTGAAGACCTGTTTCATCGCTTGTAAAACAATCCCCTTGCACGTGGTTGAGCCTGGGGCTCAAACCCGGATCCCCTTGTGAGTCCTTGCGCTCCACACTATGTGCACCACCGCCATGCCCCCATAGATGTTTTATTAAATAGGTTATATTTCAGGAGGGATCTAATAAGCATTTTGTTTTATATTAGTGTGAGAGGGATACAGAGAGATTGGCCAGAGCATTGCTCAGCTCTGTTTTATGGTGGTGCTGGGGATTAAACCTAGGACATCAGAGCCTCAGACATGAGAGTCTTTCTGTATAATCATTATGCTGTTGTCTCCTCAGCCCTCATATAGGGTTTTTTAAATTTAATAAAACAGTCAATTTCTTTTACCCTTGAAATCTTATTAGCCATAACCTCATATACCAATTAGTCCTAAGTAGAACCAAGTTCTGGAATACCAGAAACCCAAAAAGAAAAACATGCCACCGTTCACTAGTGACAAAGGATTTTAAAATCATTAAAAATGAAGTCTTGCAGGTTTGACATCAAAGAATACTTCCTAAATTTCTATGACTATAACTTGTAAACAATAAAATATATACTCTAAGATAAAATTTAAGGGTTATAAAAAATAAATTACTAGCCAAGGTGTTAACAATTCTGGATTAATCGATAGATATTTAGCTAAAAGAAAGAAGGCATCCTTCAAATGTTCAAGTTTCCATGACAACCATCTCTCTTTTCTCCTGGTGATATCCTAATATTCTTCCTCATTAATCAATATTTTGTGGCATTGTTTCCATAGAAATCCAAACTTGCTTACTTTTCTTGCCACATAAATCACTACCTTACCCTCCGAAGTAAACCAGAAATAGATATCTTTACAAAAAAAAATCAATCTAGAAAAGCCAACGCTTTGGGACAAATTATTTTTAAGTGGTTTGTTGTCATTTTGTGTTTCACTTTACTGCCTTTACTGCCCACGTATTCCCACTGCATCTACTCCTCCCTCTGCAAGGTATCTGACACATTCTTTTTTTCTGCAGCTTGCAAATCTGTCTCTTCCACCCTCCAAGCCTTCCTTTCCCTATGAAGTTGCAGGCTATATATATAGTAACCAGAACACTAAGATGTTCCAACTAAAAATTACAACAGACCTTTATTTTATGGGACAAAAATAGTTCACAGACATAAATCAATCTCATTTAACACCTCTAATTGAGTATATCTGCCCTGCGTGCTGAAGGGACTGAACTGAGCACATGTAGGAAAAATTAGTAGAAGGTGGGTAGAAGCATTTACCACCCCAAATGCCCACATCTCCCACAGATGTATGGACTTGACACAAATACTTTGAGTGACAAGTATGCAGAAAAAAAAATCCTTTGTCAAGACTTCACAAACCCATTGGTAAGCACAGATAAGCAAAGCTCACAAAAGAAGCATGAGAGAAATAAAAGAGGCTTTTAAAGGGGGTAAAAATAAAAAAAAAATAAAAAGAAGAAGAAATCTGGTCTTCATTATGATAAGGATATGATGATTGATGATGATGATGATTCTTCTAGCATTTGCCCTTCTTCCGTAGCCAGTCAACAGCGTCAGGTTGAGCCTGATGTAAAGTTTCGAGACCTCCTTTGAATCTGGAGAGGTGGCAGTCGTTGACTATGTGGGTCATAGTCTGTCTGGAGCCGCAGGGGCAGTTCGGGTCGTCTCTGGCTCCCCAGCGATGGAACATAGCGGCACACCGGCCATGGCCTGTTCGATAGCGATTGAGGAGGGCCCAATCATAACGTGCTAGGTCAAAGCCGGGTTGACGCTTGCAGAGGTCTGCGATGAGGTGTTTGTTCTTTACCTCAGCTGACTGCCAACTCTGTTTCCAAGAGTCTGGAACAGAGAAGTTCAGTGTAGGCGTAGGGGACCAGATTGGGTGACGAGATGCCAAGCGTTGGACAGGGTGGGCAAAGATATCCGTGTATATTGGCAGGTCCGGTCGAGCGTAGACGTGGGAAATGAACTTAGATGATGCCGCATCCTGACGAATATCTGGCGGGGCGATGTTGCTAAGAACTGGCAGCCATGGAACTGGGGTGGAACAGATGGTTCCAGAAATTATCCAGAAATTATGATGATGATGATTTACCAGAGCACTGCTCAGCTCTGGCTTATAGTTGTGGGTGTTTGAGCCTGGAACTTTGGAGTCTCAGGCAAGGCAGCCTTTTTGCATAACCATTACGGTAACTACCCCCACTGATATGATGATAATTGTGCCCCAAATTATTTAAATGAGATAATATAATCGTTAATTTACCAATTAACTTATATCTTCCTACTGAAGAACTCTCTGATGATTCAGGCTCTATCTTCTGAAACTAGGGTGAATTTACGTGTCACTCTTGTCTTATCCATACACAGCACCCTGTTATTTATCTGTACTTGTATTTATCATCGTCACTTTTTAGATTTTTTTTTCTGTTTTCTTACTAGCTATAATACTTAAGAGAGCAGGGCATATTCACTCTTCTGGTATCCAAACATAGTATGTATTCAGTAAATGTGTGGACTCTACAAAAAAATAACAATAACATGGTAATTAGAGATACAATGAGGAGAAAGTAATATAACACAAAAGTAATTATATATAAAATGTTAAAAGCAAAAGTAAAAATGTGCTGAGGGAGAACTGTAAGGAGGAAATGATAATCAAGTCCATTTTAAGAATGTACGGTGACGGTTTGAGTTCTCTAAGTGTGATTAGGATTTCAAGGAACAGAATTAAGACAGGATGGAGGGCATGAGTGGCACCAGAGGAGCAGGGAAGAAACAGAGCAGACTGAGAGAAAGACAGGGCTTTGATTGGATATCAAAGACACAGTAATGAGAACACAGTAAAAAAATGTCAATGCAGGGGGCCCGGTGGTTGTGCAGCGGGTTGAGTGCACGTGGCACAAAGTGCAAGGACCAGTTTAAGGATCTTGGTTCCAGCCCCTGGCTCCCCACCTGCAGGGGAGTCACTTCACAAGCAGTGAAGCAGGTCTGCAGGTGTCTATCTTTCTCTCCCCCTCTCTGTCTTCCCCTCCTCTCTCAGTTTCTCTCTGTCCTATCCAACAACGAACGATATCAACAATAACAATAATAACCACAACAAGGCTACAACAAAGGCAACAAGAGGGGGGGGGGAAATGGCCTCCAGGAGCAGTGGATTCATGGTGCGGACACTGAGCCCCAGCAATAACCTTGGAGGCAAAAAAAAAAAAAGTCAGTTGGAAATATCAGAGCTTATCAGCTGTTGAACTTGAACGCAGTGAGATAATCAAACAGTAACCCCTTTATCCAGAAACAGTCCTGAGATGGGTCCCTGCATCTCCCACCCACTCATGGCCACACAATTTTCTCTGCATCTGTCAGCTAGACAGTCATCAAGTCCTAATACCCGTCTATACAATAAGAAGTTTTATTGACTATCAATATCTTTGCTTCCATTTAGATTTGACCAATGATGGTCACCAGTAGACTGTGTAGTGCCAAGAGAGACAGTCATAGGAATCCCTCCCAAATTTTCTCTAGCGTTAGCCCCGGACTGCCTCCTTTCTATTTTCTTTTTTTTTTTCCTTCTTCTTTTCATTATAGTTATGAGCCTGTATTCCTACAATTTTACTGAGTGAACTTTCCTCCAAGCTTTAATTCAGGCTCCCACTGAGTACAATTTTACTTCTGATCCTTCGGGTCTTGGATTCCCCTGCTTACTAGCCTCCTGTGTCTCATCAGACTTGAATTTACTCTTTACATTGATGACAACTCCACAAATACTTCTTCATTAACATCTCTTTAGATCTGTCTGTAATAAAATAGGTGTCATATTTTTTTTCTGGGTCTCTGACCAACAGAGTCTAAAAGAAACTCAAGTAAGACCAGAAATGTGAACAAACTTGAAAAGTATATAATTCTATTCTGTTTAATCACACTTTAATTTTTTTTCACATTACCTCAACATTCTTTGGGGAGAGGGAAGCAGCAAGCCAATTTTGAGTAGCTTAATGGTAACTTGTTACTTTTGATCTTTCCCAAACTTCATTATAATTAATGTTTGTTATAAGATTGCTAGCTACCTCAGAAAGTACATATTCATTTCAGAAGAGTCAGAGTAAACACACTGAATGTTCTTTGTGGATTACTTTCTGCAAGAGCATCTTCTATAAGTTTCTTATGATTTTTGGTTTGGACAGTTCATTCACTTTAAAATATTTGGAAATACGCTACATTGAAACTGAAGAAATGAAAACATCAAGATTGGAAAAACACTCCTTTACTAAATTTTATTATATATAAAAAAGTAAATTCTCTGTTTTGGGTATGAGCTTTGCATTTATTGGGCTTAATAGTAATTGAATTTTTTGCCCTAGCACTGCTTTAGATAATCACACAATGATATACAGAGAGCGTCTTAGGCCTGTGAGTGATAGATAGTGGTAGGTAGAGGGGAGGAGGCTAGGGAAGGAAATGGATGAAATGACAGATGCCACATAGAACATAGCTGTGACCAGAAATGGCCAAAATAAGCCAAAATGGGGGTATGGATTGATCTGTTAATGCCCACATCCAGCAGAGAAGCAACTACCTTCTGCTCCTCAGAAACAATTTTGATCCATACTCCCAGTGGAGGACAAGTGGTAGGCAGAAGAAGACTAATGCTCTGAATTCCAGTTCTATCAGCACCCAGGGAGAGAGAGAGAGAGAGGAAAAGGTGAGGGACATATGGAGATAGGACATATGTAGTCATGAGTGGCTTAGAGGGGAAGAGAAGATTGTATCTGTAAAAAAAAAAAGTGGGGGCACATTTATGTGCAAATGCAGAAAGACAGTTTTAGAGAGGATGGTTGACCCATGTCTACAACCTTAGGGAAACTGTGGTAGCTTGCAGTGAAGAATCAGAACTTCGTTGATGGGAATGGTATGGACCTATTCCCCTGCCAACATGTAATTCTGTAAACCAATATTAAATCACTAATAAAATTTTTAAAAATAAGAAATCTCCTTATGATGCTTATGCTGCAGACAGGGCAGATGCCTTATTTGCTAATTAGCTAATTTTTACTTAGACACTTTAGGTTTCTGAGAGGCATGAAGATAGCTTTATTTGTAAGGAACTGTAACAATTTTACAGTCACTGTATAGGCTACAGTCTATTAGACATCACACCAAGAAAATCATCCCCAAGATTATAGGTCAGATGCTCCAGGAATCCAGATTTTAATAACACAACTTAAATCACCAGAACATTTTGAAAAAATAAGGTCTTGTTTTAATATCAAAATGTCATCCTCTACTAACTTAACACAAGTTCTGAGGGTTCTCCACTTTGTTCTTTTACAGTTTATGTCACCAGGACCCCAGATGTCAAAGTTATGAATCATGTGACATTCAGAGTACACTTAGCATTTTCAAAGTTCTAAAGGAAACTCAAGGCTTTGTTGTGTTGAATCTGCTGCAATTTCCCTGTGAGAACAAGAGTTTTTGTCTTTACTCATTCATCAGGGCCCCTAATCAATTGCTTATTTCAGTCAACATTTCTTGAATAGGGAGCAGGTACCAAAAGCTATACTAGACTTGTCAGTCGCTAGACCCAGCTTTGTGCATTCATACTTCATGCGAAGGTAAATAAACTTAGCAAGTGTGTCACTTGAAAAGGAACTATGGAGTCCCTTTTTAAAATTTTTTATTTATTTTCTCTTTTGTTGCCCTTGTTATTTTTTCATTGTTGTTATTATTGTTGTTAGATAAGACAGAGATAAATGGAGAGAGGAGGGGAAGAGAAAGACAGACACCTGCAGACCTGCTTCACCTGCAGGTGGGTAGCTGGGGGGGCTTGAACCGGGATCCTTATGCTGATCTTTACGCTTAGCGCCTTGCGCTTAGCACCACTGCGCTACCGCCTGACTCCCCAGAACTATGGAGTCCTATGAACTAGGAAAGGTCTCACCAGAGTATGGGAACTGTTAAGAACATAGGTGTGCACATACTTTTTGGATGGGTGTGCTTGACTCCTTAGGATTTATCTTTGGGAGAGGAGAAACTATATTCGTAAAGAAGGTCCATTTCTAGACTTGAGAGGATTCTCCAGAATGCTCTCCACAGAGGTTGGATCAATTTACACTCCCTGCCACCAGCAGTGTAGGAAAGATCCTTTGTCTCCATGACTTCTCTAGTTTTTGTTGCTGCTGTTTTTGACGTAGGACATTCTCACAGGGGTGAGATGGTATCGCATTGTTGTCTTTATTTGAATTTCTCTGACAATCAGTGACTTGGAACAATTTTTCATATGTTTATATTTCTTCTGTAGTGAATATTCTGCTCATATCCTCTCCCCACTTTTGAACTGGGTCATTTGCTTTTTTTGTTGCTAAGTCTGGTGAGCTCTTAAAAAAAAAAAGATAAACTGCAACTGATAGTATATCACAAAGGATAGATATGAATGAATATATTCCAGATGTAAAGAGTTGCTAATACTTTCTGGAAGATATCAAGGAAGTGTTCATGGAGGATGACACCAGAGTTGAAGTTCAAGGAGTGTTCAGCATTCTTTTGTGTAAAGTGTGAGGAAAAATTGATCAGTCTATTGCATAGGAGAAAGTATCTTTTCCTTGAATCTTCAGTCATATCTCTTCCTTCAAGACAGCATTCATTATCTCTTGAGAAGGTCATGATTAGTTCAGAGAGGTGTTGGCACTTTCTAAGAAAGACTGGCTCACCAACTCTGCCAGAAAAGACCCAACTGGAGATTTCCCTATAAAAATAAAAACCAGCTCACTGGCCCCATTGTGACAGTAAAGAATCTCTCTTCCCATTTTTTAGAAGATTTTTTTAGAAAATAAGATGAAAATAGTGCATTGAATTTTAGAAATTTCTAAGATTTATTTATTACCAAAGTATCATTCACGTCCAGTTTATGGTGGTGCTGGTACTGGGGGTTGAACTTGAGAACTCAAGAGACGTAGACAGAAAAGTTGTTTGCATAACCATGATACCATCTCTCCAGTCCTTAGAAACTACTATTCGTGTCAACGGCCATATCACCCTGAATATGCCCTCTCTCGTCTGAAATTATTTATTCATTCATGTACTTATGGCACTGGGACCCACCATTCCTGGGGCAAGTTTTTTTTTATTCTTTTGATTTCAGATCGACACAGAGGAGAAGAGCAAGGGAAAGGCACCACAGGATTAGAACTATTCCCAGTGCTGTGGTATTTCCATATAGTGCAGGCTGAGATCGGGGTCAGACCTTTTGACATCAGGTTCAAACTCATCCGGCTTCATTCATGTAGAATATATGTGACTAAAACAAATGTATTTGAACAAAATGGTCTTTTGGACTTTTTTTTTTTTGAGAACTATGAGAGTTACTAGGGGAAGGGTGGGTTATACAGAACTCACACACAATGTATGTGAGTATGAAATTATTCCCACACATCTTCTAATTTGTACAAACTGTTAAAGAACTAATATAATAATGAAAAAAATACCTAAGAAATAATTACTGAGTGAAGTTCATTTATTCTACTTGAGAGATTAGTATGGAATAATGCAATATTCAAAGGTCTTGATGTAAGCTAAACAAATAAAATATATATTCAATATATTATCTTAAGTGCCACATTTTATACCTCTCAGTCATTTCAAAGGCTACAATTTATAACTCAGATTTGTTTTGTTTGCTTGTTTGTTTTTTTAGTTTCTACCAGATCACTTCTCAGCTTTGGCTTATGGTTCTGGAAGGGATTGAACTTGGGACTTGAAGCCTCTGGCATGAGAGAGTCTCTACATATCTACCATGCTGTCTCTTCTGCCCTATAACTCATTTTTTATTACCTCAATTTAAAACCTGGGTGGCCATTTATATACATGTGGTTATTCATAAGAGTTTTTGTAACATTGCTAATTCTAAAAATCTTCACTCCTTGCTTAGATAACTTCTTCTTGTCTTTTTTTAAAATCCATTTAGTTATGGTTTTATTATTCTTATTATTCCTTTTACATATCCTTTATAAAGTGACAGTTACACTTTCTTTATTTTGAATATACTTTATCAAGGAGGTTAATGGTTTGCACTATAGCTGTTGGCACATAGTATAGCTTCTCACCGCTCCCTGACAGACATCTAGATGTCTGTAAGACACCGGCTTCCCCAACGCACATACCCTTCCCCTACCGTACAACTGAACCCTCATCATTTTCTTTACCGTGTGGCCATTCCCTAACTTCTTAAATTTGATAAAATACTCATTTTACATTTTCCTTTAGAGCTGTGCATCTTCACTGTACACAATACTTAAAAATTCAGTTTAGCAATATGTTAAAGGCACAGGAAATAGTATGGTGTTTATGCAAAGACACTCACATGCCTGGGACTCCAAAGTCCCAGGTTCAGTCCCCGCACAACCATAGCTAGAGTTGAGTAGTGCTCTGTTAAAAAGAAAGAGAGAGAGAGAAAGAAAGAAACAATGAATGAAAGGAAGGAAGGAAAGTAAGAAGGAAGGGAAAAGAAAAGAAGATGAGAAAAGAAATATGTTAACAAAAGTCACTACTTTTACTAGAATAGTAACTGGGAAGTTGCCCTTGTCAAGTGCCCTGTGTCATTTCTACCTAAGACTGAAATCTAACTCTAACTCATTGTTGAGTGGGTCTGATCTCCATGTGGCACCATTTTATTGTCATCTCTGTTTGCTAGAAAACTCTTTGGTCAACAGAAAATACTTTTCTCTCATCTACAACATCCTTTTTGCCAATTCACCCAAAACTATATAGATCAGAGTCTAACTTCCTACGCTATGAGAAAGTGCTTTTAAATGATTGGAAGAGCTGTTGAGAGTCACTAAGTGGTCTCTCCCAATGTATCTTTCAAGTTATGTTCTATAAATGTGCCATGATGCTGATAAGTGGAAGGATTTTTTTTTTTTTTTTGCCTCCAGGGTTATTTCTGGGGCTCAGTGCCTGCAACATGAATCCATTGCTCCTGGAGGCCATTTTTTTCCCCTTTTGTTGCCCTTGCTGTTGTAGCTTTGTTGTGGTTATTATTGTTGATGTTGATGTCCTTCATTGTTGGATAGGACAGAAAGAAATCGAGAGAGGGGAAGACAGAGAGGGGGAGAGAAAGACAGACACCTGCAGACCTGCTTCACTGCCTGTGAAGCGATTCCCCTGCAGGTGAGGAGCCGGGGGCTTGAACCGGGATCCTTACGCAGGTCCTTGCACTTTGCGCCACCTGTTCTTAACCTGCTGCGCTACCGCCCAACCCCCTAGGATATTTCATATAGATGCTATAGCGGTTATAATTTCAGGGATTACCATCCAACAGCTTAGCTGTAGAATAAATTCTGACCTTGTAGTGATTGGGAAGCTGGTTGAGCCAGCAAAGCACAAAACTTCCATGTGCTAAGATACAGATTCAGGCCTCAGCACTTTATATGGCAGAGTCATGATCTCCCCACCCCCACACTTCATGACAAAACTAAATAAACAACAATTTTAAAAAGGAGAATGGGACCTTGCACAAAAACTAGCTCATGTCTCTTAGTTTTTATTCTGACCATTATATTAATGTTTGGGTTTGCTTGCTTGTACAAAATTATCCCTTTTCACAGTTCAGGAATGAATGTTAGCAATTACAAATTCAAAAATGGCTAAAGTGTACAACATTTTGTGCTGGGAAAGTGTGCAGATGCATTCACATCTGCCATGTTGTCCCCTCAGGCTACTGCTAGTTCCCGCGAGAGTTGGGACATTCTCGGAGTGCCTGTTCCACCATGTTATGCCCTCAGGACATTGTCTATATCCCCGCGATATCTGGAGTGCTTTGGTCACTCATCCCCCCTCCCATTCTCACCAGAGTTATCATCCTATCCTGGAGTGCTATGGTTACTCCTCCCCCTGACCATTCTCATGAAAGCTACCCTTTGTTTTCCGCACCTAGTTATCTTGCCGGCGCTGTACTCTGGTGTTCAGACGCAGGAAAGGTTACTGCGTGAGGCGGCCATTTTCGCTAGCTCCACGTGGCCCAACCTGCTTCTCTAGCACCCAGCTCTGAGGTGCCAGAGCAAATAAAGATTTGTGTTTCCTCTTCGCTCCGGACCCCCTCTCTCTTCTCCACGGCCCGCGCACAACAACATCTGGCTCAACAACAATTTTGTAAACAAGATAAACAAGAAATCCTCACCCCTGTTCCTAAAGCAAGCAAGCAAAAAAAAAAAAAAAAAAAAAAATTAGGTAACTGTATGATCACTTTAAAATTAATTCCATATAAACATCACTGCGATGTCCCATTCTCCCCAGTGAGAGTTAAGAACTTCTAAAACAGATGCTCAAAGCACTAAGAGGATATTGAAAATCTTTCCATTTTTGCTAACACTGGACTCACGCTTTACTCTGGTGTATTCTTACAGAAAATAATGACAGTCAGCAGATTACACTAGTGATTTTTTTTAAATCTATTTTTATCTATTCTGCATAGTAAGTGCAGTTTACAGTACTGCAAAAAAATTTTAAAATAAGTTAAAATAATTGGACAATGGCTGAAATATTTTATAGTCCAATCTCCTTTCTCTACTCTCATTTTACAGATTGCACTATCTTCATCTCCTCCTTTTTTTGTGAAATTAAATATAATAGTGTAAGAGAAGAGTCTTAGCTCATGTTCAGAAGCCGCCAGCAGGCAGGCTTCAGCTACAGAGACGTGGTTCAGTTTGATAATCACGTCCCTGTGTACTAGTGACAAAGTTGGTGATAAGATGGTAAACTGTAGGCCAATTTCATTCACTATCACATATAAAGATTGTGGAATCATAATATGTCGTCCATCCCACTCAGTTCTTTCTTTACCACTCAAATCAGGCTACAGTCTGTCATTCTAACATAATCCTGGGCTCACAGAACCCATCTAACCTTTACTTGGTGATTAAACACACTATTTCTCATATTGAAGGGAGAACTCAAGAATTTCCTTTGATCAAGAAATTCAAATAAAGACAACAATGAGATAGCACTTTACACCTGTGAGAAAATGGCATGCATGAGAAAGGACAGAAACAAGATATGTTGGAGGGGATGTAGAGAAAAAAGGACACTTCTGCACTGCTGGTGGGAGTGCTAAATGGCCCAACTTCTGTGCAAAGCAATCTGGAGGCTGAACAGACAACAGGAAATGGACCTACTCAAGATCCAGCAACCCCTCTCCTGGGGATTTACCCAGAGGAATCTCAAAACCCCTAGCAGAAGAGACCAAGAGATATAATATGCCAGACAATCCCACTCTGACTCATGTTGGAGCATCTAAGATTTTATCCTCTGCACCACCTCTACTGTCTTCAAAATTCTTTTTTTTTTAAATTTTCATTTCAATTGCATTTCAGCTTGGATGAGCCACATTCCAAGAGTTGAGCAGTCTTATATATGGGTAGTCGTTATCATATTAAAAAGAACATAGGGTACCATGTTCTTCTGAGTGTTATTTCAGGAAAAAGATGTACTGTGTCGCATATTATTTTTCTAATTTTTTTCTACTGCCACCAGATTTATTACTGGGGCTAAGTGCCTGCATAAGGAATGTATTACTTTTGGTGCCCCTTCCCCTTTAAAATTATTTTTTGATAGAACAGAGAGAAATTGAGAGGGAAAGGGAAGATAGAAAGAGAAAGATAGACTTCTTCAGTACTGCTTCATGGCTGGTGAAATATTCCCCTTGCAGGGACTTGAATCCCAATCCTTGGCATGGTAACATGTGCACTCAACTGAGCGCACTGCCCTGCCGCCTTGTGTCACATATTTCAAATAAAAGGAGACTCAAAAGCTTTCAGATTTTAGGACCTATGCATTTTTCCTTTACTTCTTACATAATATTAAGAGTTAGAAGCAATGGAGTCATCTGTTGACATATTCAGCAAAATTCAGTGCTTAAACTTTAGAGCACACTGTCAAATAAAGCCAGAATGTAGACCACAAGATATATGTCACTGCTGTAGTCCCTTCTGACTCAAATAAGAGCTGTTGGCATTCATGAAGCATGTTATGCCATCGTTAAAGAATTAGTCTTGGCAGACCTGTCATTTGTGATTAAGATTTTATAGAATAACTTGCTCAAAAATTGCCTCTGGAGTCAGGGTTGGATTCCAAATGCATATACAGACTTGGGAAATCTATTTGGCTTTTTCCTTGATTGCTGCTGTCTTGGCCAAATAGTGTTTTTAACTGAGTTAAAACTTTAAGAGGCACCTTAAAAGAAAGAAAGGACGTAGAAGGTACCTTAAAAGAAATGCAATGAAACCAAAGAAAATGAGTTCTTCTATATCCTCATTTTATGAAGAAATCTCAAAATGGCATATCTAACCTTCCAAAAGCCTTCCCCTCTTCAAAGCTGTTTACCTCACCATAATGTTGGAACAGTGCTGAACAGAAACACAGGGGAAAAGCAGTCCTTATCCCCCCTGAAATGTGCAATCTCAAAAGGGAAAATCTGACAGAACTAGTCAGGCCTAATGTGGTTACAATGTAGCAAGAAGGGTAAACATGGCTATTATGCTTGGCAGAATCTCCATCATTTATCAATGTCCCTAGTATATATTTATTTTTATTGACTTATTTATTAGATAAATGTATTTATTTATTAGATACATTATTTATTTGATAAGCTGAGATAGGAGGGAGAGATAGAGAGAGAAAGAGACAGAGATGCCTGTAGCCTTATATCACCACTCCTGAAGCTTTCCCCCTAGAGGTGGGGGCCAGCTGCTTAAACCCAGGTTCTTGGGTGCTATTATATGTTCACTTAACGAGGTCCACCCCTGCCTGGACCTCTAGTATACATTTGTTAAACATTCTGTAAACATTTCTTGAATGAAATAACAAGCTTCCTCTATGTGTGTTCATGGTGTAGCAAACTGAAGGTTCCTATATGCTAGTTTACCATAGATAGGGGTTGGTAATCTAAGTATATATTAGTAATAGATTATGGCATAGATAAATGCACATAAATAAAAAACGATGAAGAGTATTGTACTTCCGGGGCCAGGCAGTGGCACATCTAGTTAAGTGCACACATCACAGTGTGCAAGGATGCAGGTTCAAGCCCCCAGTTCCCACCTGCAGGGGGAAAGTCTCACAAGTGGTGAAGCAGGGCTACAGGTATCTCTCTGTCTCTTCCCTTTCCTTTTATCTCTCTGCCCCTCTCAATTTCTCTCTGTCTCTAACTAATAATAATAAATAATAATAAAAGAGTACTGTATTTCCCTCAATGTTATATGAAATGTGAGCATAGCTGTACTGCTTTTTTTTTTTTAATTATTATTATTGACTAGCAACACACTACTACAAATTTAGTGCCTCATTATACCACATCCTATGCCCTGGATGTGGCATAGTGGCAGAGCTCTGAATTTATAGTCATGAGGTCTTGAGTTCCATCCCCAGTACTTCACATGCCAGGGCAATGCTCTGTTGTTCTCTAGCCTGGACTCGTTCCTGAATGCTATTTTCCACATATGTACAGCGCTCTCTCTTCAGGCTTCACATGCCTTTGGAATATATTATGTCTACGTACAGTATCCACAGAAGCGCCTCAGCTTTCTTCTGTTTTGCTTTTCTGTGAGGTCCCTTCTCTTTTCCAGTGGTATTGCTTACACTGTCCTCTTCATCCCCCTTACTTTCCTGACTTCTCCCTGCAATGCACTTCTGACAAAACTGCCTAAGGACTAGATGAGAAAGAAATGAATTAAGCCAGTGCTGTCATCAACACCTGCATGAAGCAGATATTAAATGAGTCAAGTTTTGAGGCAACTAAATTATTTAGATCAGCATCAGTAAAATCAAGCCTTTGATTCTGAAAGGAGATTAAAGTGTAACAAGGAATGAACATTGAGTTAGCTTTCTGCATCGCCTTAACCATGAATAGCTGAGATTCTGACTATCTTGATAAACTGATTTGACAGACTTTCTGTGCATAAGTAATTTTTCATGAATGCCTGGAGACCCAAAGTACTTAGCTGTGTTAGAGGTTAGCTTAGTATTATAGAGGGCACACAGAGAACACATCTGAAGTGGATAACTTCTGAGTCTATGCCCTTGCTACCTCTGAGCCTCAACTACCTTCTGACTGGTTATTATTTTATATTGAGCTCTTGTGAAGATAAAAGTAGATGAAGTATTTATTAAGAAAACAGCTACCTTGGTATTTGGCACCTAATAGTTGTTATTAGTATGAACCAAAGAATTATTATTCTGCTTATACATAAAAGCATATTCAAAAAGTGTTTTTAGTTTTTTTTTTTTTTTCAGTGCTCTGATGAGGTAAAAAGAAGAAGAGGATGAATGGCTGAGGCAAGTACTCTTGTCACTAACAAATTATTTTGTCACATATCCTTCTCCTTCCCTCTACAGCAAGGAGTGAGGAAAGTTTCTGCTTCGAGGTTCACTTGAATATTTATAATATCATTTACAAACCGTACAAAAATCATCAACTTAAAAATTAACATTTAGGGCTGGGAAGACGGCATAATGGTTATGCAAATGGTTATAGCTGAGACTCTGAGGTTCCATGATCAATCACCAGCACCGCCATAAACCAGAGTTGACCAGTGCTCTGGTCTTTCTGTGTCTTTTTCTCTCTCATTAAAATACAAATAAAATATATATTAAAAATTATCAGTTAATGTTGCTATGCTATAAAAAAAAAGTTCCTAGGTTTACTGAATTTTGAGCCCCTGCCTGTGGTTGTGTGGTAGGGCCAGGTCAAATGATTCTACAGACTTTACATGGACCATGGGAGGAACATTTCCCAGCCCTGGTCTATAGTAGTTCCTTTCAAAATGTGGATTGGGATTCAATATCACTACTCTCCGTTGGTGCTCTATTAAATCTTTATGAAAACCACTTTTTTTTTTTCTTTTCAAAGCTTTTTTTTCACATAAGATCTGATCTTAGATAATTCAACAAAACTCTGGCAATATAAAATATAGACTGAGATCAAATTCTGGGAAAAAATGCATTTAAATGTTACAACCTTAGTTTGGTGGCAGATTGACAAGAGGTTTGTGGTTGAATATTTCATATACAAAATGGTGATTATCAGTAATGTCTCACTGTTACATTCTCACTAAACTGATTTTTGTAAGTGCAAATATGTATCTCTTTTCTATCAATAGTTCCAGTTTTCCCCTAAGGGAAAAAAAACTTAGGATCAAAGTAGTTTTAACCATCTAGGTCTTCATCAGGTTATAGGGATGAATCTTGATAAATCCATGGTCAGTTGAAAATATCTTAAGTAGATTTTTTTTCCCCCCAGAGCATTGCTCAGCTCAGGCTTATGGTGGTACAGGGGACTGAACCTGGGACTTTGGAGCCTCAGGCATGAAAGTCTCTTTGCATAATCATTATGCTATCTACCCCTGCCATATGACAGCCTTTATTAGTATCAGCAAACAAGTAAAGGCAGGGAACCAGGCAGTAGTAGTTCACCTAGCTAAGACATGCATATCACCATGCACAAGGACTTGGGTTCAGGGGTGTTGGTATGCATGAGACCCCTTCTGTTTCATTTGGTTTAAATCCCCCCTGCTTAACACTATTCTATTTACATAACCACTTTATTCGATTTACATAACCGCTGTTAACAAGCACCTCCCTCCAGGGCATTGGTTCAATCCCCACTGTTTCATGATATGTTTTTGCTCCACCCCCCCTCCTTGTCACACCCTGATCCCTTCTTTGTCACACCCTGATTTTCACCAGTCACTTTTCTCTCCACCCTCTCTATGTCACATCCTGTTTCCACCCTACTTGGGAAGTATATATAAAGACAGCATTGTGAGCTTTAGAGTACTGTACTGTACCTTGAGTTTAGCTTAGCTCATCTTAGATTGTGCTGCGTCCTGCATGAATAAAGAGATACTGCGTACAACCCAGCCATGAGTCCCTGGTCATCTGTTGCCCGCCTGTGAAGCCAGCCCGGCGAAAACAACATAACCCATCGAAAACAACACAGGGGGACCAATTCACAAGGGCTGAAGCAGGTCTTCAAGTGTCTATCTTTCTCCTTTTCACTCTCCTCACCCTTCTCAAGTATAACAGAAAGGGGGGAAAAAAAGGTCCCTAAGAGTAGCAATAGATTCATAGTGCAGGCACTGAGCCCTGGCAATAACCCTGGTGGGAAAAATAAATAAATACATACATAAATACATAAATGCAGAAAGCCTTGAAGCTACCTAAGACCTCACTAAAAATCCTAGGTCTTTTTCCTTCCCAACTTGAGGCCAGATCCCAGAAACCCAATACCAATTTGGATACAACAAATGGCAGGCATGGTTTTAATAACCAGGAGAAAGTCTAACGTCACTGATAAAGAAATGGCTGCAAAGGCTGGGAAAGGGCAAAAGACTAGCCCACTTAACGATGGGTTTTTATTTAAATAATTTTTATTCATAAAGTGGAAACACTGGTAAGACCATAGGATAACGATGGCCTTTTTGGCCACTACCAGGTCACCCCATCACCTGGGATCCTAGACAAGGAATCCTTAGATTAGATCCCTCTCTCTACCATCAACAGTCACATTATTTGGGAACATTACCATAAGCCCTTTTGTGGGCTTCTTTAGAACCTCACTCTCACTATCAAGTAGCAATGGTAGGGACAGCCTCACTCTCTGAAGGGAAATTGCGTCATCCTATTCTGCCACTTAAGGAAGACTGGTCTTGAAGTGAGTGCAGCCTAGAATGTTCCCATCTGTTCCCAACTCAGATTATAAACTCAGTCTGAGAGGGACTCAGAGGTTGTACAAGCTCCATTGCTAAATATGAATAGATATGGGACCCAGGTTTGAGCATTGTGGTAAACAGTTACTTGCATTTATATATTTCCTTCAAGTTTGCCAGTAATTGTCTGCACTAATACTACTTCCTAGTTTTATTCTCAACTTGGACACCATCTTTTCAGAAAATATTTCTAGTCCACTTCCATGTTAGCTGTGAAGCTGAAATAAGATCACTAAGACATAGGCTCCTAAGACATTCTTAAAATAGACTTCCTAGCTTCATTCCATACCAAAATTCCTTAGTTTCATCTGCTTTATTCCTCATTTCTGGTTCCTGTTTATTAAACATTTTGTGCTGCTTTATATCTTACTGTGTTTCAGTCACCAAACTGCAGATGCTACTATGATTCCATCCTGACTTTTCTGGGCAGACGACCTCACCAATGTGTCCTGGAATCTCATCTCTCCAGAGGCCTGTCCCACTACAGAAAGACAGAAAACGGCTGGGGGTATAAATCAACCTGCCAACACCAATGCCCAGTGGAGAAGCAATTACAGAAGCTAGAACCCCTACCTTCTGCACCCTGAAAAAAATTTTGGTCCATACTATCAGAGGGGAACAAATATTAGAGGAATAAGTCCTAAGGGCTCTGTTCCTCCATTCCACCAGGACCCAATCTGAAAGTGTTTGTCACCAGGAAACTTGTTTTTATAACAGCAAGGAAAGGGATGTGAATCTGAAAAGCACCAAAGGAAGCCAGACATAGTTTCATTTATGTAAATGAGAGAAGAGGAAAAAAGAAAAGACACTTGGAAGCAGTAGTAGGTGTAGGGGTGGACAAACTAGAGAGGAAGTAAATGTGGAAAAGAACTGAAAGGAAGTGAAAAATGAGGGAAATATAAATATAGATATTGATAGATAGTTATAGAATCAGCCTATATCAGTGACCTTGGGAGAACTACTGCAGTGACAATGGGGGGGGGTACAGAACTCTAGCTGTGGGAACTCTATGGAATTATACCCCTAATATCTTAAAATATTATAAATCAATATTAAATCAATATTAAAATAAAACTATAATGGGCTAATAATGAGGGGGATGGAGAATGGCACTGCTAGCAAAGGAAGAGATCAGAATTCAAAGTGTGGTTTCTGTTGAAGATATACTGCTTTCACACGACTCTAAAGCTGAACAGAAAAACCAGAAGTGAAAGCTTTCCATGGTAGGTATTGATAATACCTTGTGATTCATCTGACTTTATTATACAGATATGCTTTATCATTTGCTAATAATAAATCGGTCAGATAAGTGATGCTTACTCTTGAAGATATTTTCTGGTCTTCCCATTATTACAGCAATTTTTCAGAGCACAGAATTTTTGAAGACAACAAGAAAAAAGATAACTAGGAAAAAAATGAACTGAATTTTGAGTTTAAATTCAAACAGGTACTTGCGTAAAATCTTCCTTATTTCTAGATCCTTGATCTATTACAGAGTGGTGAATCTGTGAGTGTAGTAAAAATACAGATGACTTTTTTTTTGCATGACTATAATAACCAGTATCCTGCCAGGGCTAACCCCCACTCTTAACTCTTAATTTATGGGACCTTGGCCATTTTATCTAATCTCTCTGTTTCTCAGCTGTTGCACCTGTAAAACACCAAAGATAACAATGTAACATACTTTAATGGGGATGTTCTCAGAAACAGATAATTAGTAAATACAAAACTCTTGTTTTGCACATAATAAACAACAAATTAAAATATTTTCATAACCAGTTGAGCCTTCTGATGATTTTTTCTGAATATGAAGATGATTAATATCTATGTCACTGAGTTAATGTGAGGTTAAAATCAAGTGAGATTATTGGTAACTACTTTCTCTAGAATATGAATATAGTATGGTATTATATATTCAACAGTGATAAATAGTTACAAAAATATCACTAAGAAAGAACAGAAAAATTCAGCTACTTAAGAATGAATAGATATGAGGGAAATAAAAAAAAAAACCCAGGCCACATACTCTGGAACATATTTAGCAATTAATACATTGTCTTTTCCATATGGAAAAGGCTACACTAAAGCCTCTGATGTAATACATTTTTCTAGACTGCATACCCTAATGGTACTTTGTTATACTTAATTCCTAAGAAAGACTGAAGACAGGGCTTGTGCTCACAGAAGAACAGTACTGCTGTGTAGTCCTAACTGTGCAACAAAGAAACTGTCCCTGTGTCTGAATTCTTGGAAGAAAGACTGGCTAATATTCCCTTCACTTTGGAGAACTTCGTAATATTGCGGGGTTGAGAAAGCACCCTATAACTTGATCAATTTTAAGCACAGTTACAAGTTGACGGAATTACAAGAGCTCTATGTGACATCTGTATACCTCCTTGTACACAACATACTCCAAACCACTTCTCTAACAGAATTTCCTGGTTCTGGGAAACAGCTGTGGTTTCAGGATACAAAGGGGGGAAAATGAGTTAGAAAAACAGAAGAGGAAAAAAAAAGAATGATGGAAAGTATCTTAGAACACTGAAATCTAAGGAAGAATTAGTAGAGCCGACTCCTATTCTAGTCTCTAGCTTAACAATATAACCTTAGAGATTTATGACTCCAGGCCTCAGTTTTCTGGGCTAGTCTGAAGAAGACTCAAAGTCTCTTACAACCTGTGTGATTAGCCATTTCCTTAAACCACTTAAATAGCTCTGACTTCACATATAAAACATAAGAAAAATGAAGCTTTACAGGCATTTCTTCTCTTTGTTGTGAATTTCCATAGAATGTAAATTAGATAATTGCAAGGCATGAAAACTGACATTTAGTAATATGCATACAGTTATCACATATGAGTAGTTGTGTGCAATGGGAGGAAGTTCACTATACCAGGGGGGCTTCTCTAGAAATTAGGGAGTTTAGTATGTGGGACTCTCACTATGGAGGCTTTTGGGCACAGCAACTAGAGGGATAGAGTGAAATCCAGATATATATATATATTTTTTTCTTTCTCTCCCCCTCCTTTCTCTTATTTGATAGGACAGAGAAAAATTGAAAGAGGCAGATACTAGTCTAGTCTTTACAAAGCTACCCCTTTGCAAATGGAGCCCAGGAGTTTAAAACGGAGTCCTTGCACATGCTATTATATGCACTCAATCAGATGTTCCACTGCCCAATCTCTGGGGTCCAGATATTGAAGAGGAATTTGAAAAGCAATTCAGGCTTTCTAAGCACTGGCCAAACCTACAGTGCATCAGAGTTGTCTTAGGGATGGGGTGACTTTGGCTGAAGAATCACAAGTTCAGATGAAATGGGATATGTTCAGAGTGGTACAACTGTAGACAGGAGTCAGAGGTTCAGATGAGTCATTGCTGAAGAATATCTGAATGGCTGATAAATTCATACTGTGTAAATGATACTAAGCTACATATAAACATTCATAAAAATACATGAGATTTTCTTTATTCATCTCATTTGGCATAATCACTTGAGGTTCCATCCACTTTGTCCTGGAGAATACAATATCATTGTTTTTTGCTTTAAAGTAGCATTCTATTGGTTGTATATTCCTAAGTTCTAGTTATCTGTCAATGGGCATTATGGTCACTTCCATACTTGAATGAATAGAATAGATATAAACATAGGAATGCGTAAATGCTTTCAAAATAGTGTTTGTATGTTCTCTGATTATATGATTAGGAGAACTATTGCTGGGCCATTCTGATCTGTTTGAAGACTCTCCAGGCTGTTTTCCATAGAGGCTGTACCAGTTTGCATTCTGCTCAAGAGTGTTTCAGAGTTCCTTTCTGTCCACATCTTGATCAATACTTCTGGTTTCCTATTTTGTTGATGTGGACCATTCTTGCAACTAAAAGATTATTAATCTTATATGTGGAATACATAGAATTAAAACAAATGAATTTGAAATAATAAATAGTAACCAAACTGTCTCTCCAGTTTGTAAGAGTTAATGTCATTGGGGGGAAATAGAATATATATATATATATCCCTCCCCCCATCCCCCTTCTCTCTCTTATTCTTCTTCTCCTTCTTCTCTCTCTTTCTCCTTTTTTTCCTCCTCCAATGTGGTGTGTGTGTGTGTGTGTGTGTGTGTGTGTGTGTATTGTTACACCTCAAAATAGAATCAATGTTGTATGGTGAGGGGTAGTTCATATAGTGTATAATCTACTAATATTGCTTTTCAAGTCAAGCATGGCCTTGTAATATAAGAGCTTTATTTCCAGAGTCCATAGAACACTGTGAATGTCCTAAGCAATAAAAATTTCAAATAACATATTTGGCCAAGTACAGATGTGTGCACATATATAAATTTGCTAAAATAAATAGAAAGAGAAACAAACACTGGCCATTATGCTCTTTTTGTATTCATTACGTTCTCACAGAGACAAGAAAATAATCACTGCTTTGTCTCTCAAATGTTCCACATTCTACTTCTATTAAATGATGTCACTAATGTCATGGTTACAACAATACTGCACAGACCTTCATTCCTACCACTGACCACTGATACAATAGAGCATTTGAGCAGCTGAATCTTTTTGCAAATAATAGATTATTCTGCTGATGTTGAATTAGATGTACATTCTCAACTGATTTAGGGAAACACATTTTAAAGTCTCAATGTTTTCTTAAGCAACAATTAATATTCTTTTTTAACATTTTTTACCCCCCCCCCTCTCTCTCTCTTTGCCTCCAGGGTTATTGGGTTATTGCTAGGGCTCAGTGCCTGTACTAAAATATCCACTGCTTCTAGAGGCCATTTTTCCCATTTTGCTGGCCTTGTTTTTTATTGTTGTTGTTATTGCTATTGTTGTTGTTGGATAGGACAGAAAGAAATCAAGAGGGGGAAGACAGAGAGGAGAGAAAGACACTTGCAGACCTGCTTTACCATATGTGAAGCAGTACCCCTACAGGTGGGGAGCTGGGGGCTCGAACCAGTGTCCTTATGCCGGTCCTTGCACTTTGCCATGTGTGCTTAACCTGGTACACTAACACCTGGTCCCCAACAATTAATATTCTATTGTCTAAATATATTGAGGACATCTATCCCCTTAAGTCTACATGATAAAACACTAAGGCTATAGAATCCTACATGATATTTTCTGTTGCCCTTTCCTCAAAGCAGCTTTGCTTTGCAAATGCATCTAGAAGTATCTTAAGATATATTTTAATTTACTTTTGGGAAGTTTTGACACTTTCCTTTAATTCTCATTATTAGTATGAGGACATTTAATAAGTTATTTGCTTCCATTCCCTAAAGAACAAAGCAAATCATAGTTCAGTTTTGATTTCTACAAAGTAAAAGTAAAAAGCATCTTGAGGAAATATACGATGATGAACTATCAGAAGCAAAAAACAAAGCAAACAAGAAAAAACCTGCAATGGTGCAGACTAGAAAGATCCTAGTTGTGACCACATAATGTGAGCTCAGACATACAGAGATACTGAGGTTACATAGGTTCCTGTACTTTATATGGGCCCCAGATCAAATCGATGGGGTTTATAGTTAATGATATTTATATACTTTCCCCATATTTGGGAGTTACTCTCTTCCCTGATCCAGCTTTCTAGTCCTATTTCCTGGCAAACGCTAGAAGAAGAAGTCCTATTTCCAACTCTGATACCATCTCCCCAGACAATACCTTTGGTCCACCTGCATATTAGCTGTTGGAAGCAGGCAAAAATTAACAAAGTCATGGGCCCCTTGGGATATACCTAAAATAGGCCTACTAGCTTTTTCCGAAATGGAGACCTCAAATCTCATCTCCTATATTCTTAGCTTTAGGTTCCTGATATTAAATAATTTGTTCTATCTAAATGCTTTTTTTTTTTGCTTCCAGGGTTACTGCTGGGGCTCAATGCCTGCACCACAAATCTGCTGCTCCTGGAGGCAATTTTTCCATTGCCCCTATACTAGTTGTTGCTGTTATTATTACTGTTGTTATTGCTGTCATTGTTGTTAAATATGACAGAGAGAAATCAAGAGAGAAAAGGAAGACAGAGAGAGAGAGAGAAAGATAGACACCTGTAGACCTGCTTCACCGCTTGTGAAGTAACCACCCTGCAGGTGGGGAGCTGGAACCTCGAACCGGCATCCTTAATGCCAGTCCTTGCACCTTGCACCATGTGCGCTTAACCTACTGCACTACTGCTTGGCCCCCTATCTAAATGCTTTTACAGACACCAAGTTGCAGATGCTACTAAGATGCCAACCTGACTTCCTTGGGCAGACAACCTCATCAACATACCCTGGAACACCACCTCCCCAGAGCCCTGCCCCACTCCTGAAAGACAGAAACAGGCCGGGAGTAGGGATCCACCTGCCAACGCCCATGTTCAGCTGAGAAGCAATTACAGAAGCCAGACCTCCCACCTTCTGCATCCCATAATGTTCTTGGGTCCATGTTCCCAGAGGGATAAAGAATATGGAGGGGATGGGATACAGAACACTGCTGGTGGGAATTGTGCCCCTTTTATCCTATGTTCTTGTTGATATTTTTTATTTTATAAATTAACTGAAAAAAAAAACAAACAAAAACACCAAACCCTAAAGCAGGGACCATGAGGTCATGGATGAGGCGGAGCATACAAACTACCTTGTGCAAAGACCCAGAGAAAACCCCTGGCTCCCATCTGCAGGGGAGATCCTTCACAGGAAATGAGGTCATGTTGCAGGTGTTTCTCTGTTTCCCTCTCTATTACCCCTGCCCATATCAATTTCTCTATAACCTACTGAGTTTCTTTTAAAAAGGGAAGAATAGTTGTGTGCAGGTACTGAGATGCAGTGATAATATTGGTGGTCAGGAAGAAAGAAAATAAAGGAAGAGGGAGTTGGGAGGTAGCGCAGCGGGTTAAGCACACATGGCACAAAGTACAAGGACCTGGAGTAAGGATCCCAGTTTGAGCCCCTGGCTCCCCACCTGCAGGGGAGTCACTTCACAGGTGGTGAAGCAGGTCTTCAGGAGTCTGTCTTTCTCTTCCCCTCTCTGTCTTCCCCATCTCTCTCCATTTCTCTCCGTCCTATCCAATAATGACGACAACATCAATAACAACAACAATAATAACTACAACAATAAAACAACAAGGGCAGCAAAAAGGGAAAATAAATAAATATTAAAAAATTTTTAAAAAGAAAGAGAAACAAAGAGAGAAAGAGATGCAAAGAGAGAGAGAAAGAAAGACGGAAAGAGAAAGAGAGAAGGAAAGAAAAAGAAAGAAAGAAGGAAAGAGAGAGAGAAAGAAAGAGATAGAAGGAAGGAAAGAAAGAGAGAAAGAAAGGAAATCTTAGCATAACTAGTATCTACACTCCTAATTCCTTCCATGTTTTTTGAGAAAAAAACACCGTATTTTGAGAAAATCCAGACTGTATCAGAAAAATGAGTATGAACAGGCTCTACAACTCTAATTTCCTGTTCTATTTCCTTGAAAGATTATTATGAAATTCTGTGCTTGTGTGATTCATTTTTTAGAACACATGCTAGCAAACTAATTTTTAATAAGGTTAGCTCCATTTAATGGATGTATTTTTTTTCATATGAAGTGGTAGCCTAGTTGGAAAATACTTCAAAATATCTTAGTGCCCTTACTCAGAAATTCCCCTCAGCAAGCATCTTCTCATTATTTAATGAGATACCCTGAGAAGATCTTTTTTTTTTTTGAACCAATAACCATCCTCCTCCTGCTTTGAGACCTGTAAGCTGACAACAACGCAAACACAGATGCCTAACTCCCACCCTTGTCCCTCTTCCAACAATAAGGCTTTGAGAAACATATGGAACACATGAGGTTAAAGCAAGCCAGGGATAACATTCAGGGAACTGTAGCTGTTCCCATTCACAGTAACTTGAAGGAGTTTCACACAACATTAAAGCAGTGTCCCAGCTTTACATGTGAGACAACAGAAGCAAGCATGATGGCTTCACTTGTTCATGAACAGACTTCAGGTGCAGCACAGAACTATGTTATGTTCTATATCATACTTAGACCACCTAGACAATTACTAAAAAGTCTATTAAATCCAACATTTATAGGGTTCTAATTCCCCAAACCATAGAATCAGAATTTCTGGTTGAGATTTTTTTAATTTGTATTGGGGAATTAATGTTTTACATTTGACAGTAAATAAAATAATTTGTACATGCATAACATTTCTCAGTTTTCCATATAACAATACACCCCCGACTAGGTCCTCTGTCATCCTTCTTGGACCTGTACTATATATGCCATTTAAGCAGTATTTGAAATTTCAACTTCTACTTTTGTCAAAATACTACATGTAGAGAAATTGTTGTCCTAGTACTTTATATGTTCTTGATAGGCCTCATACTCTGCAAAATCTCAAACTAAAAATAATGAAGTCTACAGGGACCAGCAGATTTGGGGGTTGTCATTTAATACTTCTTGAATTTTATAAGTAGGCCATTAGCAAAAGCAACAAGGATTCTAATAATGGGATTGCTAAATCTGTAGGCTAGTTTCCACCCACCATCTCTCTCTATTTTTTTTTTAGTTGTCAACACTAAATCGATTTTTATTATTTTTTATTTTTTATTTATATCTGGTCAAGATTTTTATTTGCTTTCATCAGGGAAATTTTTTTTTCCACTGGGGCTCAGTGCCTGCAAGATAAAAACACTACTCCTAGCAGCCATTTTCTTACTTTTTCTTTTCTTTTTTTTTTTTTTCTTAGATAAGACAGAGAAAAAGTTGAGAGGCTATAAGGAGAAAAACAGGGAGAGAGAGGGAGAGACATCTGCAGAACTTCTTAGTTGTTACTTATGAAACCTCCTTTTCCGCAGATGAGGAGCAAGGAGTTGAACCCAGGTCCTTGTGCCCCATAAAATGTGCTCAGCATAGTGTACCACCACCCAGCACCCCTCTGGTCAAGACTCTGCACTGCCACTGTCAAGTCATTAGAAGGTGCACGTAGCAGCCTGCACTACTGACTTCAGAAAAGATTATTCACTACCATGTAGGAGGCTGGCAGAGTTGATTTGCTCCTTAGCTGTCAGGAAATGGTTCACCCAGAAGCCTAGGAGTATGGGGGTGGATCAAAAGGACAAAATGGATCATAATTGTCTCCCAATGGTAAATCTAGTCGCAATCCAGGGAAGATAACTGATTTTGCACTGTAGAAATGACTCATTTGTCAGCGAGCCCATTCACCTTATTCTCAACCACGGTTGTTGGTCATTGTCAGTAGGAACAAGATCCCAAACGCTAAATACATAAGCAATACTTTCCTTGACAGGGGAGGACGGCTAATGTTGGGTAAATTTTATGAATTGAAAGTTACGCCTGGCTTTTCAAAAGGTGTGAGCTCACCCCAGCCCTAGTTGATGAAGCCAGTGTCCTGGAATTACGCAAGTATAGTCACAGGAGAGCAGGTTGAACAATACTGCTTCTCTGGTTTTTCTCAAACAGAAAGGTCATTGTTCAGTCAGCATTCAGAGTTCATGCCAGTTCCATTAGAGGTTCTGGTTTCTGGGCATAAAATGCTAATTGGGAGTTTTTGTCACTTCTAAAACAGTTCATCAAATTAAGTTCAGCATATATTGGACCACACCGATTATCTTAGAACATCCATATAAAACAAAATTTGGGAATCACTCAGCTAAGTAAACTGTATCTTCCACAACATCTACCTTGGAAAAAAATCGGGAATCTAACTCTATTATATAAGCATTAATAAGCCATTCTGAAGGCAACTATAGTGATTTCTTTTTTTGATAATAAAACCAACACTTATATAAGAATTATTATGTGCCAACCACGGTCTCAAAGACACCTAATAACAATCCAGTAGGATAAGTTTAGTTATTATTCCCAAGGAACACAGAACAGAAAACTGGCACAAATAAGTACAACTCAGTAAGGCGGAGATCAACTCAGGTTTCAGGTTCTGTGGTCCTTACTCTTAGGCCTGTTGCAGTGCTGATTCAGAGTCTGTCTCTATAATACGATTTGTACTTTTTATACTGCTTTTTAACTGTTTTTTTTTTTTTTTTTTTTACCAGAGCTCTGGTTTATGGAGGTCCTGGGGGTTCAACCTGGAAAGCCCCAACTTCCCACATGAAAATCTTTGGCATGACCATTATGCTATGCTAACTCCCTGGCCTGTGTTTGACATTTCATCTGACATGGCCACATTTGTTTTTGGAATGAATTACACCAAATTTCAGGAATCCATACTGCAGTTATAACATTTGCTATTTCCTGCAAACAAACAGCTCAAGCTTTCTCTATACTTAGTTTTTGTTTCTGCATACAGGCCTCAGATGAAAACTAAAGTCCAGAGGCTTATTCTCATGATTGAATATAGCTTTCACTCTGTTGTTCTTGAAGATCACATGCAGCGAAGGTAGAAAATTCCATTGGACACGGTACAGAAAGGATAAATGCAGAAAGAAAGCTAGAAAAATTTTCCTCACTGAATAGTCTTCCATGTTCCTCACTCCTAAAATATACTAATGATCTTAATGTCAAAGTCAGAGAGGTGTAGTGTAATTCCTGGTCAATCAGAACCTTCTTGACATAAACACTGAAAATATTTTATGCAGATAAGAAAAAGGAAGAGTAGGAGCCAGACACTGACAAACACTTGGTTGAGCATACACGTTACCATACACTTAATGGGGGAAGCTTTCCAAGCAGTGAAATAGAGCTACAGCTATCACTCCCTCTCCCTCTCTGTCCCCTCCTTCCCTCTCAATTCTCTACATCGCTATCCAATTCATAGATAAATAGAATTTAAAAAAGAAGAATGAGAGGCAGGTGGTGGCAAACCTGGTTGAGCACATATTACCAATGCAAGGACCCAGCCAGGTTCAAGACCCTGATTGTCAACCTCAAGGGTGAAGGGAGCTTCACAGGCGGTGAAATAGTACTGCAGGTGTCTCTCTCTCTCTTCTTTACTATTCCCCCTTCAATCACAGTTTCTTTCTGTCTCTATTCAACAAGTGGATAAAGAAATAACATGTTGGGAGTCGGGCGGTGGCGCAGCGGGCTAAGCGCACGTGGCGCAAAGCGCAAGGACCAACGTAAGGATCCCATTTCGAGCCCCCGGCTCCCCACCTGCAGGGGAGTCGCTTCACAGGCAGTGAAGCAGGTCTGCAGGTGTCTGTCTTTCTCTCCCTTTCTCTGTCTTCCCCTCCTCTCTCCATTTCTCTGTCCTATCCAACAACAACGACATCAATAACAACAACAATAACTACAACAACAGTAAAAAAACAAGGGCAACAAAAGGGAATAAATAAATAAATATAAAAAAAGAAATACCATGTTTAATATCACAAGATACAGCTGTTGATTCTACTACAGGGGACAATGGGTTCTGGAATGCATCTTACTTTCTGCTGGTACTCTTCCCTCTATTTCCACTATTCTCTGTCCACTCTTTTTATCTGTGACATTTCTTCTTTGTTGGGAGATAATATCATCTTTATCTGGTGAGTTGTCAGCATAGATATAGACTACTCTTCTTATTCTTTTTTTAAACTTATTTTTTTTAACTTTTTTAAAAAGCTCTTTTGTATAGAGACAGAAAAGTTGAGAGGGATGAAGATAGAGAGGGAAAAAGAGAGACCTGCAGCACTGTTTCACTGCTTTTGAACTCCCCTCCTGCAGGTGGGGACTGGGGACTTGAACTCAGGTCTTTGCACACTGTAATGTGTGCGCTCAACCAGGTGCACACTACTAAGCCACCTTATTTCTTCGTTCTTTCTTCCTCTTTTTGTTTATTATAGCATTGTCATGAGAATCTAGAGGTGTTAGAAAAGGTTTTAAAACAGAATAAAAATATAGATCCAAGAAGGATGACAGAGGACCTAGTGACGGTTGTATTGTTATATGGAAAACTGGGAAATGTTACACATGTACAAACTACTATATTTACTGTTGAATGTAAAACATTAATTCCCCAATAAAGAAATAAAGATTAAAAAAAAGAAAAAAAAAGAAATCAAATCCAACTTGGCCAAATGTGTAAGTTTTAACATAAATGTGTAACAATGTATACTTGAATATAACTGGTAAAGGGACTTTCTCAATTTCCTCTGCTCATATTGAGTCCAGAAAGCAGTAAATAACTAAATAGATTTTTCAAACATCTACTTTAAAAATACCGAGTCTGTCTGTGATAATCCAGACAAGCTGTCAGATTCGTAGCCCTGTGGAGGAAAGCAATGCACAGTAATCAACTAGCTCCCTACTGTGCTCTTTTAAAATACAAGCCACTTCATTTCACAACAGATAGCCACTGACATAGAAACTTGTTCAAATGACTAATTAAAAAACTAGGTATATTGGGCCAGATGGTGGCACATCAGGTTGAGTGCACAAACTCCAGAGCCCAAGGACCCCATCAAGTTCCAGGTCCCCATCTGCAGGGAGAGAGCTTCATAATCAGTAAAGCAGTGCTGAGGGTTTGTTTCTCTCTCTCCCTCTCCTTTCTCTTCCCCTCCTTCCTTCTCTCTCTCTCCTTTCCCTCTCAGTTGTTCTCTGTCTCTACCTAAAATAAAGAACATTAAAAGGAAAAAATAGCTATATATAAAATAATTTTTAAAACCTACTGTCAAAATTTCAAGAGTGACTCAAACTAATTCTTACTAATTGTAAATTTATATATAAAAATGGTTAACTCATAAATTCCTCAATTTGTTGGAAAGGGATTGAAATTCAATCTTGGTTTCACCAATGTTCAACTGTGTGATTTTTTAGAAGAGACTACAAATCCAAGTCAGTTTTGACAGAGGCTGGAAAGAGGTTAAATAATATCTATGCATGTGTCAGTGAAAAAAACTGCAATATTCCAGCCTTTAGGTTCATGATTAGTCAACAATTTATATGGCTTTATATGTTAACTCTTTTTCAGCCACCAGGTTCCAGATGCTACCATGATGCCAACTGGACTTCCCTGGGCAGATGACCCCACCAATGTGTCCTGGAGTCCTGCTTCCCCATATCCCTGCCCCACTAGGGAAAGAGAGAGACAGGCTGGGAGTATGGACCAACCTGTCAATGCCCATGTTTAGCAGGGAAGCAATTACAGAAGCCAGACCTTCCACCTTATGCATCCCACAATGACCCTGGGTCCATGCTCCCAGAAGGTCAATGAACAGGAAAGCTATCAGGGGAGGGGAGGGGATACGGAGCTCTGGTGGTGGGAACTGTACCCCTTTTTACCCTATGGTCTTGTCACTGTTTCCTTTTTATAAATAAATCAATTGAAAAATAAAAAAATTAAATTAAATGAGAAAATACATGTAAAATGCTTAGCAGAATGCTAGCAAACTCTCAGTATTTGGGTCCTTTTAAAACCAAATAAAAGATTTTAAAATTTTTTAAGATGTTTTTAGGGTTTGACAATCATTACCCCCAGTCACCGGCAATTTGCCTCTGGACTCTTACAAACAAACAAACAAAAACAGAATTATTCTACCATTCCTACATTCCTGCTTCAACACAGAATGGTAACAGTTGTGTTACCCATTTCATCTTGATTCTGTTTGTGTCATTTGCTGATTTGTCAGTTGAATAAGTTCCAAGTACTCCTGAACTTAGAAAAAGTGATTAAACTGGGTTGTCTTATCACTGCCATTAGAAATCAGTTGTCATAGCTTTCACTGGTTCTGGTGGCTTTTTGGAAAAGAAATCATTTTTTTTTTCTTTTTTGTTTTTCAGGAATAAAAAATCTGAGTCCTATAGCACTTGAAACAAGAACTCTGAATGACCATTGCCCTCAGGTGGTCCAACAGGAAGGTTTAGCTTCTATGTACCCCTTCAATTTCCACATGGAAGTGATATGAATTGAAACCACTAAACCAGTTCAGTGTAACCTAAACTGCTGAGTTTTGCACTACTTTCAAAGAGATCTTCTGTTTCTTAACCAGCATGAGCTTGGGAAATTTTCCATTTACTTAGAGGGTTGCCATAAAAGCTGCTCAACCAGTTTTGCTCAAACATTCAACACAGATTGACTGAAACGGTGAAATGAATCCAATTAGTGGACGTCTCCATTTTCACTTTATTTTCTACGTGCGTTCCATGGTCAAAGATTCAAAGGGTTATTTTGGTTTCTTTCCCTTCATCTGAAGTCTCTAAAGAATCATTGTTAAAGACCACATGAACACAGGTAGATACTAGGCACCAAAACACAAAATAGGCCCATCGATTCCTCTGTCCCCATTTCCTTTCTGAAGCTTCTTAAAGCTCGATGCAGAACAGTCAATTCAAAATCACTGCAGATTTTTTTTTCTAATTCCATGACTGTGAAAAGAACACATCCATTTCATACAAAGGAAAAACAGTGCATGTAAGATTATTCTATTTTTAAATTTTTTGTTTATTTATCTGCTAGAGACAGAGAGAAACTAAGAAGGGACGGGAAGATAGAGAGGAAAAGAGACAGAGACACCTGCAGCTCTCCTTCACCTCTCATGAGGTTTTCCCCTCTGCAGGTGAGAACCAGGGACTTGAACTTGGGTTCTTGTGCATTGTAATGTGTGCGCTTACCCAGGTGTCCCACCATCTGGTCCCTTCATGTAAGATTATACAATATATTTTTTTCTACTTCAATATTACTTGATTGAGGAAATGCTGACTGACAGGACTGCTATTGTCGTAGGGCACATGGTGTCAGCAGACCTCAACCTCCATCAAACTGTCATCCTCCTCTAACATAGGGTACTAACCCCAGATAGAGGAGACATCATAATCATTATGCAAAAGGACATTCATGCCTGAGGCTCCAAAGTCCCAGGTTCAATCCCCATCCACCTCTATAAACCAGAGACAAATAGTTCTCTGGTCTCTCTCTCTCTGTATCCTCTGTCTCTGTGTTTCTCTCTTCTTAAACAAAATAAATAAAATATATGTTAAAACTCTATCCTTACCCTTATAACACCTCTTCCTTCTTCTAGCCTCTCCTGATCAACTGAGGTCCCACCCTCTATTCTCTGATGCTTTGATTCTTAGATTCTGCCTATGAGTGAGACTGTCTAATGCCCATCTTTCTTTTAGATTACTTTACTCAACACAGCTTCCTCAAGTTCCCTCCATATTGCAGCAAAAGAGAACGTTCCAATGTATTTTACATTCAGGTAAAATTTCACTGTGTGTAATTACAACACAATTTATTAGACTCATTTGTTTTTGTACACTTGAGTTGGTTCCATATTTTCCATATCTTGACAGCTATAAGTAGTGCTGTGAGGTACACAGAAAAGCAGCCATCTCTTTAGATAAGTGTCTTTATATTCTTTGGACAGATGCCTCGGGGAGAAATTGCTTGGTCATATGGTCAGTCCATTTTGAGGAATCTCCAAATCGTTTTCCACAGGAACTGGACAAAATGACATTCCCATCAGCACTGTAAAGCATTTATTTCCCTTCGTATTCTCTCCTGTGTTTGTTGTTGTGTCTGTCCTTTTAAAAAGTAGGTTATTCTCACAGGAGTGAGAGAGTATCTCATTATTGTCTTGGTTGGCATCTCTCTGATCAGTGAATATGAGCATTTATTATGCCGGCTTGCCATCTATCTTCCTTAGTAGAGAGTTTGTTCAAATCTTTCCCCCAGTTTTTAGCAAAGTTGTTTGCTTGTTTAGATGTTATTGCTGACTTTGTGGGTTATGAGCCCTTTGTCTAAAGCATGTTATGTAAGTATCTTCTCCCTGTTCCCATTTGACCCAATGCCTATAAGACTCCTATTGCTAATTCTCTTTAAAACTAGTACAGGTATACTTTAGTCCGCCCACTCTCTCTACCTCTCTTCTAATGCATGTATATTTTATTCTTTTATACAAAGACAATTCTGTTTAAGAAAACACTAAAATTTTAATAAGTCATTTTATTAAGGAAGCACTCATTAATGAATTTTTAAGTTTAAAAATCATTTTCTTTAGAAATTGAAAAGTCAGGAGTCGGGCGGAAGCACAGCGAGTTAAGCACACATTGCGCAAAGCACAAGGAACAGCAGATGGATCCCGGTTCGAGCCCCCGGTTCCCCACCTGCAGGGGAGTCGCTTCACAGAGAAGGTAGAGAGGCAGAGGCAGTGAGAGAGATTACAGCACCAAAACTTCTTTCAATGCAGTGTGGGGCCTTGGACCTGAGTAGCATACTAGCGTGAGCTATTTCACCGGTCAAAGATTTAATATATTTATATGTAAGTATTTACATATTTTACAAAATACACTTGTGTTTTTCAGTTTTCTTGAGACAAATTAACATACTACATTGAATAATGCTAAGACATACAATTTGTTGACCTGATACACTTAGTGACCGCAAAATGACATCTGCTAGAGTTTCAGCTAACACCTCCAGCTAGTCATATAAGTAGCAACATTTTTTGTGGTGATAACATTTAAGGTTTACTCTCAGTAGCTTTTAAATATATAATGGCATTAAGGTATAGGCCATGCTATGACCTGCAATTACATGCATTCTATTTTTTATTTCACATATAAAATAATCAGTCTTTTAAATAAGTTTTATCTCCTCTAACAAATCAAAAAACATTCAAATACCAGCCAAATGTTTATTAATAAGTATTACAAAAGGGGCGGTGGTGCACCTGGTTAAGTGCACACACTACAGTGCGCAAGGACCCAGGTTCAAACCCTTGGCCCCCACCTGCAGGGGGAAAGCTTCACTAATGGTAAAGCTGAACTGCAGGTATCTCCCTGTCTGTGTCTCTATCTCTCCCTCTCCTCTCAGTTTCTCTCTGACTCCATCTAAAAATAAATAAATAAATAAAATAAATAAATTATAAAAAGTGAAACTGCACCTTTAAAAAAATAACCTTTGGGGGGGGGGGCTGGCAGCAGTGCACCCGGTTAATTGCACATGGTGCGAAGCGCAAGGACCCTCACAAGGATACCAATTTGAGCCCCCGATCCCCACTTGCAGGGGAGTCGCTTCACAAGCGGTGAAGCAGGTCTGCAGGTGTCTCTTTCTCTCCCCCTCTCTATCTTCTCTCCTCTCTCCATTTCTCTCTGTCCTATCCAACAACAACAACAGTAACAAACAAACAACAAAGTGGAAAAAATGGCCTCCAGCACACACACACACACACACACACACACACACACACACACACACACACACACACAGACTGCATGATGCTTCAGGAGCAGGGAGGCACTAAAAGAAAGAGAAATGGTGCTTTATTGAATGCTAGCAGTCTGCTGAGATTAGCACTTGGAAGTCTCTTAACAACTTGGTGTAGGCACCACCACTCTCAGGCTGACCCAGATGAGAAAAAGGAAGGTCTCAAGGGACCTTCAACATTGATCATGCTTTCACATTTTTTTAAATGAGGAGATCAAAACTGGAGCTCAGATCTATTTCACCCTCCTGTTTGGTTTGCTCAGCTCTGCCATGCCTTTTATTTTTTTTTCTTTCTTTCTAACTTATCTTTCTGCATGTAAAATAAGGGAAGTCTGTCTCTCAATTGCAATGAATTTCTGACATAGGAGAACTTTCAGTGACACAGCATAAGCAGTGGTGAAGAAGGATATTAAAATCTACTGGGTCCTCGATGTGCACCGTGTTCAAATCAACAGACTGTTATCTTGAGCTGCAAGTGTTGATGTAGTGTGAGGTCTGCAGCAGTAGTTGGAGCTTCCTTTCTTCAAAAAACACCTGAAGAGAACTGCTAATTTTATTCTGTAAATGTTAAAACATGAACACTGACCTTTCTTTTCAGGTTTCTAAATTTGAGTTTTATAAATCACTCTTATTTACACACATACAAATTAAGATTTATTTGAATGGAAGGTATTGCAAGAAGACCTACCAAAGCTGGTTGAAAAGAAGCTAGTAATTTATTAGTGACCTTTTTGAAAATGGTTAATAAAACTTTTTACATCTTTGTGAATCTGATTTTAAAACAAAATCAGAGGTTTACTTCCATCCCATTATGCTATTGACCCCTGCCCCCATCAAGAGAAACTTTTAAAATAATAAATGTTTACATATTATGTATCCACAACTCACAGCATGTAAGAATCATGTATTAATTTATTCCTTCAACCTACTTTTTTAAAAATTGTATTTATTTATTGTTTGATTGTTACAGAGAGAAATTGAGAAGGGAGGGGGAGATAGAGAGGGTGAGAGAGAGAAAGACACCTGCAGCCCTGCTTCACCACTTGTGAAGCTTTCCCCCCCCCCGAAGGTGGGGTTCGGGGGCTTGAACCTGGGTCATTGTGTGTTTAACCAGGTATGCTACCACCTGTCCCTTCAACCTACTGTTTATCTACTGAGCCAGATATAGAATTGAATCACACATGAGGTTTGCTACATGAGCAGATTTACAAGATATATATAGATAAATGCAAATAAATAACGCATTATCTCTCCTCAAGATACTCATAGCATGGAAAAGGAAGGTAGATAAACACGTTATATGGTGTGATAAATGTTCTTATCATTGCAGAGAAATCCAGCTGAAGAATATAAAAGAGACAGACAACTCCTTACTTTGTCTTATGAGTTCAAAAGAATGAAGTAAGTGGTGAAGTGAAAATGTCCTGAAACTGGATACAGTAGAGGCAGAGGCAACAGGTTGCAGAAACTGTGGACAGAGGTCTAAAGCATCTCTCACTCTTCCCTGCTCTCCACTCTAAACAACCGGAGGAAAGATAAGCTAAAAGACGTTTAAAAAACATGCAGTTACTATCTAGGTTTTCAAAGACTATCAGGTACATCTGCTTTTAAGTGAACTAACAATATGCCAATTAAACAAAGTGTGGGCACTGGAGTGATGCCTGCACCGTCATGCTTGCAAGATAGGTTCAAGCATCAACATCAAAACTGAGGCGCCGTGGCCCCAGAGGACAGACTGACACCTCTCCCTCGCCCCCTCCACTTACTTTTTCTATTTGAATGAAGAATGGTCGACAGTAGTGAAGAAAGGTCTGCAGTCTGGTTTATTTCCTACTTATTTTCTCCTTTATAATTGTAATGGCGATAACTGGTCTACCATTGTTGACACATAGGGACAACTGTGTGCCACCATTATGCAGCAGGACCTGAACCAGCCTCTTGACCCATTCCTCCCCACCTTCCCAAGTCCTTTGCTTTGCTGTAATACACCAAACCCAGTTCACATTTTGCTTTGTTTCTCCTTCCTGTTCTTGTTTCTTAAATAATGCCTATGGATAAGATCATCTGGCATTTTTGCTTCTGGTTTTCGTTTAATCCCACTTAACATGATTTCTTCAATCTCCATTCAAGATGAGATAATCTAGATGTCCAACAACAGATGAGTGGCTAAGTTGTGGTATCGCTACATAATGGAATATTACTAATCTGTTAAAAAGGCTTTTCCTGCTGCCTTTTATAAACCTATGTTTTCATCCCTTTTCTAAATACTCTGAGCTCAGGATTGACTCTAGATTGTATTCTATATGGAAATACTTTAGATGCTTCAGAAAGGATGGAAGGAAGGAAGGAAGGAAGGAAGGAAGGAAAGGGGAAATGGAAAGAAGGAAAGGGGAAATGGAAAGAAGGAAAGGGGAAATAGAAATGGAAAGAAGGGAAGGAGGAAGGGAGGAAGCAAGCAATCAGACTGTTAACCTTTTTCTTATCAGACATGATATTTTATTTCCTTAATCAAGTTAATTATATAAAACTAAAAAGTTTTGATTACTGCCAAATTAAATTTCTGTGTTGTTTATCAAAAAAGTGTATCAGCATTTATTGCCACCATTTTCACCAACCACTTGCCCAGTTCTTTATTTTCCAACACACTATACTTAAGCATGTTAATCTTATTAAAATAAAACAAATTCCTCTCTAGGTGTCTAGACAGGTTATCAGAGAGAACCATTATCTCTCAGAGAACAAGGTACTTGGCTCTCCATTCAAAAATATGGAGGGTCTGAGTCTCCTTGGTATCCTCTGTAAGACAGCTTATGTGTTCAGAGTTCCTCATTGATGGAAGAAATAACAAAATACTCTTCATGGCAACATGAAAGGCATGCTACTCAAAAATGCTGCAAGAGGAACATAAGAGTTCTAGTAATGTTCTTTTAGACATCTATCATGTCTAAAAGAAGTCATCCCACTCTCCACTCTGAAGAGTCCAGTTTTTATTAACATAGGAGAGGAGACGGAGAGAGAGAGGGAGAGAGAGAAGGAAGGGGGAGAGAGAGAGAGAGAGAGAGAGAGAAGGGGGGAGAGAGAGAGAAAGAAGGGAGAGAGAGAGATAGAGAGAGAGATGGAGAGAGACTGACTGCCAGAGCATCACTCTGACACATGCAATACCAAGTATCAAACTTAGGACCTTATGTTTGTTTCAAGTCCAAAGCCCTTGACCACTGCATCACTTCCAAGACCATGAAAGGTCACATTTGGATTCTAGAGGTAGAAGGGGTAGAAGAAACCCAATTTCTTCGTCCTAGTAGAATATCTTAAAGCAGATATCCCACTCAAATACCATCCAAAATTGATTAGAAAATACTTACTAAATTAGTTACGAAGAACATTAGCCACTTACAGTTATTTGTAGCATTAAAACAGCAGTACCATAAAAGAGACAAAATACTAGGCACTGCATAGCATACTCATTACGAATCCTTCATAGATATTGTTTCCATTCTTAACATAAACTCCATGAGACAGGAGAAGTTTCTCATTTTCAGATTCAGAAACTATAGTGTTTTTCTGGGTCACAGTTAAGTGAAGTCAGCTAGAAGAAGCCCCAGGAAGTAGGAAAGGGAGCAAAGTATATAGGGACTTTTGAGCTAAGCCACTAAGAATTGAAAAACAAAAATGGTTTGGTATATAATATAAGCCCAGTATATGCATGTTAGGTAAAGCAATTAGACTGACTTGCTTTGCCTGAGAAGCAAGCAATCTTATTCCTTGGGCACAGGAGCACTTTAGCAAGGAAACTATTTGTTCTTTCCAAATTTGGAGGTATTTTATTTAAAAATACATTTTAAAAAGTAGGTTAAACATACATGTAGAAAAAATAAGTGAAAATGTTGACTATGCAGTGAATCAGTAATAATATCTACTATATCTCCACTATTTTTTAAAATTCTTATCTTAGATGGCCTATATAAAATAAACAACTTTCCCAGCCCAAGAGAAGCTAATCATTTTATTCAGGGAATAAGTTCATAAATAATGAATTTTTTTTTATACAACCAGAGGTAGAAATAGAATGCTGCAGGGAAGCAGCAGTAAGTTGTCTTGAGGGAAGAGATTTTTCTAAATATATGATGTCTAACATATACACACTCAAATGCCCACATGTTAAATAAGTAAATACACATCCCCCAAATAGAAAAATGCAGATAGGTTATCTTCCATGTGGCCATTAAGCTTGCTTGGTCCATGCCCTTATTGTTTCATGTGTGCATATATGTAGAAATCTTTCACTAAACTTTGCTTAGCTGTTTCCTACTCCAATTAGCATTCAGGGACACATAATTATTTTTTTAATCACTGTGGAAATAATGATTTAAAAGACAATTGCTTTTAACATGAGTACAACTTCTTTTCTCCCTGTGATAAGTATCTGCACATCACTCCCACCATCAGCTCCAGTCTTCCCCGCCGTCATCCTGCACTGAGTCCCCAAACTCTCTCATCACCACCATCCCCTTCTTCTCCTGAGAGTCCTTGCCTCTACTACAGCAAGTCACATGTGTGTTAAGGTTCACCTTGTGCTTTCTCTTTCTTTCTTTACCTTTTAAGTTTAACCTATGAGTGATGTCATCTGATATCCACTCTTCTTCTGACTCATGATTATTTTTTTTCATTCTTTATTTATTTGATACGGTCAAGAGAGAGAAAGAGAGAGGGGACATATATATATATATTTTTTTTTTTCTGCAGCACTGCTTAAGGGCTCATAAAGCTTCCCCCACCCCTGCAGAGTTTCTTATGAGTAGAGTAGAATAGAGTAGAGAAGAATAGAGAGGAGAAGAGAAAAGAAGACTAGAGAAGACTAGAGTATAGAAGAGAAGAGAAGAGAAGACTAGAGGAGAGGAGAGGAAAGGAGAGGAGAGGAGAGGAGAGGAGAGGAGAGGAGAGGAGAGGAGAGGAGAGGAGAGGAGAGGAGAGGAGAGGAGAGGAGAGGAGAGGAGCGGAGCGGAGCGGAGAGGAATCTACGAAGGACTATTTCATTTGTTAGGAGGGAATGATGCGAGGTCATAAGCATCTCCTATTTGATAGCCTCACTCTGGGCAATGGAAAATGAGCAGTGTCATAACTATGGGTGTTAGAAAAGACAAGAAATGTGGAATTGAATCTGGGTTCTTGCTCACCGTAACTAATGAACCCACAAGCCTGACTTATCATTCCTAAAGCAGAGCTTTCATCAGTTCATTCCCTGTTAAGAAGCCTACTGGCCAAACAATTTCAACCATTTTTCCTATTTAAAAAAAAAAATATATATATATATATATATATGATACCCTGCTAAAGTCCTATGATTTCAATTCATACTTGTACCTGCCTAGATATCTGTAGACAAAGAATCTTTGTTTCATTCCTATTTTCTTTCTTTCTTTTGTACAAATTTATTTATTTTCTCTTTTGTTGCCATTATTGTTTTTTATTGTTGTTGTAGTTATTGTTGTTCTTGATGTTGTCGTTGTTGGAGAGGACAGAGAGAAATCGAGAGAGGAGGGAAAGACAGAGGGGGAGAGAAAGATAGACACCTGCAGACCTGCTTCACCACTTGTGAAGTGACTCCCCTGTAGGTGGGGAGCTGGGGGCTCGAACCGCGATCCTTACACCAGTCCTTCTGCTTTGTGCCATGTGCGCTTAACCCGCTGCACTACCACCTGACTCCCTCCTCCACAGTTTCAACAGCTACAGAGACATTTCAACAAATACAGAGTTTCAACAGATACAGAGACATTTCCCCTCTGTTCCCACCAAATGGAGTCAACAACAACCTATAACTGAATAAATAATTGCCAGAGGATTTCATTATAATGAACTTAGTTACTATGTGAGCAGTGATTCACCAGCACTGTGCTTCACATGCACTGAGAATATATCTAGGCAGTGAAGGAAAGAAAGGTTATTGTACTACACAATGAAAAAGCTAAGAGTTACTCTTAACGACCTTAGTCATTGAATGAATGAGATACAACAACGACCTTAGTCATTGAATGAATGAGATACAACAGGAACATAAGTAAACATTATGAACTGCTATACTGGTAGTTCCCAGTTTTTAGTCAAGAAGAAACACAATTCTCTCTTCGCTTTGTCTTTAGATTTTAGGTGTGCATAACTCTAGTTTAAAAACGTTCTCTAACATTACATTCTATATAATGAGTGAACCCCCACAATTACATACGTTGATGATGGTTTTTCCTACAAAACTGTATTTTGTGTGGTACATCGTTACATTTTGTGAGGTGGCTTATTTGATGCTTATATGGGTATTTGCTTTATGTTTTCTTCTTTTATTTGCCAGTAAGATACAAGCCCCTTGACCATTCTTTGAATATATAATGAACAACAAGGAAATCCTGACCATGGCGCAAATCTTGCTGCAGTAACATACCCTTCAAGTGGTCACAGAAATCATATGCTAGTTTTTCTCTGTCTGCATTGTGATTGTGAAGATTCTTCACATTTCTATGAACAGCCTTTAGATTTTTTTCTTTTCTGATCCATGATTTCCCCCACAGATAAAAATATACTCCAAAAGTACATGTATTGCCAACTGAACTTTAAAAATACTTTTTTCTGTTGAAAGTGAAGTCAACTTCTAATTAAACTAAATTTTCATTTTAGTGTGTTTTTTTTTTAATCTCCAATACAGGTTTGGTGATGTAGACTACCTTAGTTTGGCCCATCTAAGTGTTCTCTGGCATCTTCCCTGGGTTAAACCTGTTTCTGCTACTGTTAATATAGTCCTGCTGTGGTTCTAACTGAAAAAGAAAATCAAAGTATAACCTTAGGTAAACTGTGTGTCAGTGACATGGATGTTTTTTAGGAAGAGACATGTTGATGCATTAAGTAAATTGAAGAATATGCACTAGGACTATGAGTGAGTGCTGGAGAAGGTACCACCCTCTTGGGAGCTCAGGACAGTCCTTCAGATAGTCACCAGGCAGGCAATGTGGAAGGAGGAAGAATGAATGCTCCAGACCAGGCACTTGATGGCTGGCTCCGTGGAGGAAGAAAGAGAAGAGCCTTTATGCTCCACTCTGGCCATGAAATTCAAATGACAGAAAACACTATGACTTGTATATAACCACTCCCCTAGGTATGAAACCCCACAGTTTTTGTTTATGATTTTTTTAAATCTTCATAGTTAAACCATAGTGTCTGGTACAGAGTAAGAACAGGGGAGGACAGGAGAAAAGTGTTTAGGGAGGGAGGGAGAAGAAAGTGGTCAGTCATCACATGATATAAACACATGGAAACGCTTCTGATAAGGGCTCAGTGCTAGTAGACTATAAGCACCCTGAAAGACCATATTCTCTATCCCACCCCTGCAAAACTGCTCTAAATGCCCGTACATAGTATCAAAGAAAATCAGGTGCTATTCTATGAAATTTTAGCAGTGCAGTCTCTTCAACCACTTACTGTTCAGTGTTCACGCATATTATTAAAGTATTAGATTATTTTATTTATTTATTAGAGACAGAGATAACTTGAGAAGGGAGGGAGAGATAGGGAGATAAACAGAGAGAGACACCGGCAGTCCTGCTTCATCCCCTTGTGAAGCTTTCCCCCCCCACAGGTGGGGAGGAGCTTGAACCTGGGTCCTTGCGCACTGGAATGTGTGTGCTTAATGAAGTGCGCCACCACCTGGCCCCCCTTTATGTAAGTATTTACACTGATCTGAGATGTGTGAAAAAATACATAGAATCTCAGGATTATACCTTGAACATCCAGTTCTCTCATCAAGAAAGTTATTATTACTATGAGTAATGTGGTCTCTGCCATTTTATTATAATGCCAACAATGGATTGCTAAAGATCATGTCTTAGAAGTGATTACTAAATACTGACATCAGTAATAATACCTGCAAAGAGCTCTCCATTGCTTCCATGCTCAGAACAGTTTCAGGAGCTAGGTATCTTCTCATCCCCATTTTTTAAAATTTTTATTTATAAAAAGGAAACGCTGACAAAACCATAGGGTAAGAGGGGTACAACTCCACACAGTTCCCACCACCAGAACTTTGTATCCCATCTCCTCCCCTGATAGCTTTCCCGTTCTTTATCCATCTGGGAGTGTGGACCCAAGATCATTGTGGGATGCAGAAGGTGGAAGGTCTGGCTTCTGTAATTGCTTCCCTGCTGAATATGGTAGTTAGCTGGTCAATCCATACTCCCCATCTGTCTCTCGTCTCTCTCTTTCCCTAGTGGGGTGGGGTTCTGGGGGAAGTGGGGCTTCAGGACACACTGGTGGGGTCCTCTGCCCAGGGATGTCCGGTTGGCATCATGTTAGCATCTGGAACCTGGTGGCTGATAAAAGAGTTAACATATAAAGCCAAACAAATTGTTGACTAATCATGAACCTAAAGGCTGGAATAGCTCAGATGAAGAGTTAGGGGGGGTCTCCATTTTGTAGATAGTTAGTAGGCCTATTTTAGATATATTCCAAAGAGCCCATGACTATACTAGTTATTTTTTCTTTTTTTCTGAGCTTGATATCTGATATGCAGGTGGATCCAAGTTATTTCATGCCCATTTTTAGTGAGAAAAATATGGTATGTAGATACTACTCAAGATAAAAAGGCTAGTTGATGGACTGGGCATGGTTTAAATATAGATCTAGCCTGCCTCAGACCTGAGTCAGAGTTATATTATTCTTACCTATCTGATAACTCTATTATTGACATCAGCAATTTTCAAATTCTGTTCAGTGGGAGCCTTGAGCCTTTTGTAATCACCTGTGTTACAATAAAAAGCAGAAAGTTGAAGGTACCAAGAAATAACTGTTCTCAGATGTAAATCAAGAAGTTCTATTGAATTATACTTTTAAAGGTCAAGTATAGAACAAATGAAGGGCAGATTATACACTTTTTTCAGTGAAGGTCAATTATTTTCAGATGAAAGCCAGAACTAGACAAAGGAAGAAGGGAAGACATCACAGCTACAAAGCTCCCCCAGCCTGGCCAATTTAAACCTGGGTCACAAACAGGGCAAAGCAAGAACTCTCCCAAGTGAGCTATCTTGCCAGGCAAAGTCAAGATTTTATTTATGAATAACTTAAAGAACTATTTCCTATAGGGGCCAGGCTCAAGGACCCAAATTCAAGGCCCTGGTCCCCATTTACAGGGGGAAAGCTTCAGGAGTGGTGGAGCAGGGCTGCAGGAGTCTCTCTGTCTCTCTCCTTCTCTATTCAATAATACATAAATATAAACATTTTTAAAAGAAATATTTTCTACTGCTAACAGGGAAAAAAAAGACCCTTGATAACCACTGATGCAGATTTTGAAAACTTGACATTTTCCCCATACTAAGCTTAAATTACTGAGATTCTGTAAACAGCAGAAACACATGGGGTTCATCAAGAATGAAAGAGGAAAGAAAACACAGTGCCACCTCCACACTGACAGAAAAATGAACCTTACAGGCAGATGATCAATAACTGAAAATGAAAATAACAATTGCACTCTAATTTACTGGCAGGATGCAGCCTAACTGCAGAATGATAGGCATGGATACGCAAACACACACCTTGTATAAAGATCACTAAACTATTTCATTTATTCCTACATTATTGATTCCCAAAACTACCCATCTGAGAAATATGACTTAGATTTTATGATTATGGGTGTACTGCACACTATCTCCACCAATGGGAGACTGATTTCGTTTCCTCTTGGAGAAAAGGTTCACTGACTATGAAACATTACCTGTCATTGGCCATATCTCCTTGCCCTTCATTTGTTCAGTTAGTTACCTTTCTTTCAGTGGAATGTTAAATAAGAGTTAAAAAATAAATTAATATTGTGGCTGGGTGGTGGCACACCTGGTTGAGCGCACATGTTACAATGCGCAAAAACGCGGGTTTGCAGGAGGAAAGTTTTGCAAGTGGTGAAGCTATGCTGCAGGTGTTTCTCTGTCTCTCGCCGTCTCTATGACCCCCTTCCCTCTTGATTTCTTGATTTCCAATAAATAAATACTTAAAAAATTTTTTTTAAAAACTTCAAAAAAATTAAAAAATGAATATTAATTCTCATTCAGTTTAATTCAAGGAAACAGAGTATTTAACTGTCATCAATAAACTCTAACAATTATTACCTACATACTTGCTATTTTCATTTTATTTTTATTATATATTTAATTGATTATTTATTTGCCCCCCACAGTTATCTCTAGGGCTCATTGCTTGCACTAAGAATCCACTGCTCCTGGTGGCCATTTTATCCATTTTGTTGTTGTTGTTACTGTTATTGCTGTTGTCATTGTTGTTGGATAGGACAGACAGAAATGAAGAAAGGAGGGAAAGTCAGAGATGGGGAAAGAGAAACACTTGCAGACCTGCTTCATCGATTGTGAGGAGACTCTCCTGCAGGTGGAGAGCATGGGACTCAAACCAGGATCCTTGTGTGGGTCCTCACACTTCATACCCTGTTCGTTTAACCGTGAGCTACCACCCAGCCCCCTTTTTATTTTAAATAGATTGAAAGATATCTGAAGTTCAGATTTAAATGGCAATTCTTCTTTGAACTTAACTGTCAAAATCACACTGAGGCTTCTCAAATGGGGATTATTTCTGGTGCTAATTAAACTAGCTATTGTTAACATAAATAGAAAACTACTGGAACACTATTTTTAGGTTATGGAAAACAGATATTAGCTTAATGCATGACCTTCCCAAGTGTCAACCATGAAATGGCTGTCTTGGGTTATAGCCTTCCATTCTTGGAGAAGGTTTACAAAGAGTCTTGTGACTACATTCCATGTGCCAGGTTCCTATTATGTGGAGATTTCTGATGGTGCTTTGGTGAAAGACCTAACTAGTTGCTGCACTTATCTATTGAAAAACCTAATCATGGTCCGGGAGGTGGCGCAATGATAAGGTTTTGGACTCTCAAGCATGAAGTCCGGAGTTTGATCCCCGGCAGCACATGTGCCAGAGTGATGTCTGGTTCTTTCTCTCTCCTCCTATCTTTCTCATTAATAAATAAATAAAATCTTTTTTAAAAAAGAAAAACCTAATCATTGCTCATTATTTTTTTTCCAGCCTTTTAATTCATTGCAAATATAAGCCACCCTACTTCACACTGAAAATGAGATTTGTATAAAAATGCCCCAGAGTGAAGCGACAAGCAGACAGATGGGCCTAGGTAGCACTAAAAAAAAAAAAAAAAATCCTAAAAGAACCTTCATAATTAGAGATCAAAATATGTATAACAAAATCTTCCTGCATATTTCTAGCGATATGTTCCTCATTTAAAAAAAACAATAGGGGGCTGGATGGTAGTGCAGCAGGTTAAGCTTACATGGACCAGCATAAGGATACCGGTTCGAGCTCCCAGCTCCCCACCTGAAGGTTGGTTGCTTCACAAAGGATGAAGCAGTTCTGCCTGTGTCTATCTTTCTCTCCTCCTCTCTGTCTTCCCTTCCTCTCTCCATTTCTCTCTGTCCAATCCAACAACAACAGCAGTAATGACAACAATAATAATAACAACAGGGCAACAAAAATTGGAAACATGGCCTCCAAGAGCTGTGGAATCCTAGTGCAGGCACCAAGCTCCAGCCAGGTGCTGGGTGGTGGTGCCCCTGGTTGAACACATGTTACACTGTGCAAGGACCTGGGTTCAAGCCCCTGGTCTCCACCTGCAGGGGGTAAGTTTCACAAGTGGTGAAGCAGTACTGCAGGTGTCTCTCTGTTTCTCTCTATATCCTTCTCTATATATCTCTCTCTCTATATTCTCTATATATGTCTATATATTCTCTATATATTCTCTATATATGTCTTTATATATTCTCTCTATATCCTTCTCTATATCCCCTTCCTTCTCACTTTCTGACTATCTCTAGCAAATAAATATAATAAAAATTTTTGAAAAACATGATATTTTCTTTTTTTATTTTATTTTTGAGACAGATGAAGAGAGAGAGAAACACACACAGAGAAACACCAGAGCAGTGCTCAGCTCTGGCTTATGGTGGTGCGGGGGATTGAACCTGGGACTTGGAAGCCTCAGGCATGAGAGTCTGTTTGCATAACCATTATGCTGTCTCCCGCACCCAACATGATATTTTCTTATGAAGAAAACAGTAGCAAAGTAATTGGCACATTGGCTAGAGCACTGGACTTTAAAAGCATTAGGTCCCATGTTCAACCCCAAGGTTACATGCACTAGAATGATGCTCTGATCCTCTTTATCCTCTCTCCATTTTTCTCATGGAAATAAATAAATCTTACATAAGGAAATAGAATATAGTAGCTCAGATTCATAGACAAACCTGTCTATCACTAACCAAATTATTCCACCAACACTGCTCTTTTATAATAAGGCTTCATCAACTAAGCATCTTTATTACTCTAACACTTTTTTTATCTAACTATATACCTTACATATTATATTATTGGCTCATGCGAGTGTTTCTTTTCTCCTTCAAGTGAATTTTAGGCTATTGAAAATTAAAGGCTTTGGGGGCTGGGTGGTATCTCAGCGGGTTAAGCACACATGGTGCAAAGCACAAGGACTGGCGTAATGATCCTGGTTCAAGCTCCTGGCTCCCCACCTGCAGAGGGGTTGCTTCACAGGTGGTGAAGCAGGTCTGCAGGTGTCTATCTTTCTCTTCCCCTCTCTTTCTTCCCCTCCATTCTTAATTTCTTTCTGTAAAAAAGAAAGAAAGAAAGAAAATTAATATTTTGTCTCTTAATTTCCTTCCCTAGAAATCAATAGGACGTTGAGTGTTAATCACTTTATCCCCTCTGGAATTATCTCTTCCTTCTGTTACATTGACCAAATGTTTCCCTGACTATAGTCCCAATTATTGAATGGAGTCTTTCATAATTTCCATAGTACTTAGTAACATCTTCGTTCTCATTCATTGTCTCCTACTAACTGGAGTTCAGCATATGCCACCTTGTTCTTGGAAATGCTGATCCTGTATGAGCCAAAACGACTTCCTTCCTCTGCAGATAAATCATGCCAATGCTGTGAATCTCTAATATGCTTATTTTCCTTCCACAGTATGTAGCAACCTTTGAAGAAATCCAAAATATTAATAGGTTTTTTTCTTATGTGAGCATGAAGGCTTTAATAGCATGAAAATATCCAAGGCACCATGCAATGTAATCACTGAAATTCGAGTACAGATGCATTAACTAATGTTTTATTTCACTACAGTAACAGACATAATCAAGTAGGCCTAACAGTAAGAGGATTAAACATTTCACTATAATTTCTTTACAAATCAAAGTTTGCAGTTGTTGAGCACTCTCCAGGGTACAAAGGGACTCAAGTCTTCTTTATTAATGGTAAAAGTACTATTTTTCTGTGTTCTTTGTGTAATATTTATTTATTGACACACACCACACACACACACACACACCCATACACACACATATGGTTTCTAGCATTACGATAGCATATACCTACTGTAACTTGAATACTACTGTACCTAACAAAACACTTACTAGACCTACTATCCTGACCTCAATATAACATGTTCTTGTAACTGTTTCAGCTATACTGCTAACCAGCCTCAAGAATTCCTGCCATGGTCAATAAGAGACAATTTGCACACTTCCAGGAGGCAGGGTGATGGAGTAACAACTACTAGATTAAACACTTCCCCAGAACAATAAATATCTACAATTATCAAACTTAAAACACACTAACTACATATGAGGCATATGCTGAAACACCACAGCCTCAGGTGGATACTATAGTGTTTGATTGGGTTGAGAAGTGTGCGACTGAAGCCAAACACAGAATTTAGAGCTCTGGCAGAGCACAGCATCATTTTCCCTCTACTCATAGCAGTGGTCAAGGCAACACATAGTGATGACACTGAGAGAAAAGAACTAACGTCCTTTTAATCCACAATGTCAGGGGCATTAGCCTATTGAATTATAGGCAAGGACACACCAAAAAAAGGAGGGAGCATCTGTGACCAAAAGAAGTCTGGTCTGTTGCCAAAACATCAAGGCAATTTGTGGCGGCTGGTGGTAGAGAAGCATATTTGAGAATTGAGGGAATATTTCACTTAGGAGTTAGGAAATACAAAAGAAGAGCTTCAGACAATGTTCTCTAAGAAACTGGAAAACAAGAAAAAAGTATTTCAATTGGCGTTTTCTATGAAATTAGAAAATATGAAATAATAACTTCAATCAGTGCTCACTAAGTAGTTAGGGAGCATGAAAGAAAAACTTCAGACAGAATTGCAGAAAGTGAAAGCCACTTTGAGTGCAGTACAAGCTCAGATAGAAGGCTTAGGAAGTAGATTGACTCATGCAGAAGAACTAAGCTAGAAGATACAACTAGCCCACTCTTTCGATTTAAAGATGAAAAAGAGGAAAGGTTTAGAAAGAATGAAGTGACTTTTTCTGTGAAATAACAGGCTCCAACAAAAGGGCAAATGTACAAGTGATAGGAATTCCTGAGGACGAGAACAGGGTGAAAGGAACAGATACCATGCCGTGGACCACCACAGCGGATGAGCAGCAGGAGAGTCAGGGGTCTCGGAAGGTGACCTCCCCGGCGGGTCAGGAGTCAGCGCGAGGGAGAACAGATAGACACCACACTCTATTGGAAGGTGAATCTGGACTCATTTTAATAGTGAAACTGTATTAGCTTTTATACTTTTTTCAGGTTACATTCAGGTTGCCTAAACAACCAGCTCATAAGGAAGTAGCAATAAGCATCATAGTCTTGTGGCTTTGGCAGGCTACATGTTACTCCCCTATTTCTGTAAAGAATGGTACAATACTTAATATCACCCTGCTCTCAGGGGAGGTCATACCCAGAATTGTTTTTGACTTTTGTGGAGGGCTCTTTCTATCATTAATCTTCTATGGGGGGCATATGGATCTTTGCCTAGTCATGGACCACTGCTCATCTAGGTCTGGTACAGTTTAACTATTAATCTTTCTTTGTTTTGATACACCAACTTGTACCTGGGAGGCTTCAATCTCTGCATTCTTTCTTTGAGGGGCAGGTTATAACATGACTTCTTTTGTCCATCTATGTTGACCCACCTTCCCCACTTTCATAATGTAACTTTCAAATATGCCCCTGTGTAAGGGAGAGGGGGTGCTTCTGACTCTCCATTCCCACCAGGCACTGCCAAAGTGTTATTAATCAATTGTGACAGTATAATTATTTGTAACAATAACAGGGGGAGAATGCGTCGTCCCATTCTCGTCCTCCTGCCCAGCTTCCTTGAAGTCTGAATGCAGGTCCAGAGGAGATGACCCTGTCAGGATCCATGGCGTTCTTGATGGGGCACTGCAACACCATATTCAAGAAAACTTTAGCTGAAAATTTTCCTCTCTTAGGCAATTCTTAGAACATTCAAGAGGCAGAGTTTACAACCAGGTACAACAATACAAAATGACCAACACCAAGGCATATCACTATAAAACTATTAAAACTCAATGATAAGGAAAAACTTTCACAGGCTTCTAGGGAAAAGAAATAAATTACATAAGAAAGGCAGAGCAGGCTGGGAGTATGGATTGAGTTGTCAATGCCCATGTTCAGTGGGGAAGCAATTACAGAAGCCAGACCTTCCACCTTCTGCATCCCACAATGACCTTGGGTCCATACTCCCAGAGGGTTAAAGAATAGGAAAGCTATCAAGGAAGGGGATGGGATACGGAGTTCTGGTGTTGGGAATTGTGTGGAGTTGTACCCTTCTTATCCTATGGTTTTTTGTTTCCTTTTTATAAATGAATTAAAATAAAAAAATAAAAAAGAAAGGCAGAGTTATCTAACTTTCATAATATTTCTCTTCACAAATCCAAAAGGCAAGGAGAGAGTGAATGGACATATTAAAAGTACTAAAAGAGAGGGAAATCAGCCATGGATCTTGCATCTTGCAAAATTATCCTTCATTATGATGGAAAAATAAAAGTCTTCTCAAATATTCAAAAGCTAAAAGAATTGACCATCATCAAACCTACCTTACGAGAATTACTAAAAGGAGTTCCATGAGAAAAAAGAAAACAAAGCATGTTCTAAGAGATGTGAACAACAGTAGAATACAACTAAGAAAACAATTGAAATAGGAAGGAACAATGAAACAGGAAAAAGGAAGGAATTAATGGACAACACAGTTCTATCAAATATTAGTTAATCAAGACCAACTTAAAAAACTCTGCCCCACTAAGGAAAGAGAGAGGCAGGCTGGGAGTATGGATCAACCTGTCAATACCCATGTCCAGCAGGGAAGCAATTACAGAAGCCAGACCTTCCACCTTCTGCATCCCACAATGACCTTGGGTCCATACTCCCAGAAGGATAAAGAATAGGAAAGCTATCAAGGGAGGGGAGGGGATCGGAGTTCTGGTTGTGGGAATGGTGTGGAGTTTTAACCCTATTATCCTATAGTTTTGTCAGTTTCCTTTTTATAAATAAATTAAAATTTTAAAAATAATAATAATGCAGGTGGCGCAAAGCTCAAGGACCAGAGTAAGGATCCCGCTTCGAGCCCCTGGCTCTCCACCTGCAAGGGAGTCGCTTCACAAGTGGTGAAGCATGTCTGCAGGTGTCTATCTTTCTCTCCCCCTCTCTGTCTTCCCCTCCTCTTTCCATTTCTTTCTGTCCTATCCAACAAGGATGACATCAATAACAACAACAATAATAACTACAACAATAAAAGCAACAAGGGCAACAAAAGGGAATAAATAAATAAATAAATAATACTAAAAGACTTTAGATATACAATGTAAAAGACCTTAGATACACGATGTTAGTTATTACACTTATGATACCTACAATACAAAACAAGGAACAGTTTTTTTTATTTTTTATATTTATTTATTTTCCCTTTTGTTGCCCTTGTTTTTTTTATTGTTGTTGCAGTTATTAATGTCATCACTGTTAGATAAGACAGAGAGAAATCGAGAGAGGAGGGGAAGACAGAGAGGGGAAGAGAAAGACAGACACCTGCAAACCTGCTTTACCGCCTATAAAGGGACTCCCCTACAGGTGAGAAGCCGAGGGCTCGAACCAGGATGCCTATGCTGTTCCTTACACTTCACGCTACCTGCACTTAACCCGCTGCATTACCACCCAACTCCCACAAGGAACAGAGACTTATAGAAAGTCCAAGAGAAATCAGTGAGGAAGTCACTGTAGAAACCCATCCACACAGAATGACAGACAGAACCAAGTCAACAAAGAATCAACAATTTAAAACAATCTCAAAACAAAAATCAGAATGGATGTAAGTAAGCTACATATATCAACAGTCACCCTAAATGTGAATGGGCTAAATTCACCTGCCAGAAGATTAATGTAGCTAAATAGATTAAAGAACAGGATCCACCCTTTATATGTATTCTGAAAACACACATCCAGAGAAAAGACAAACGGAAGCTTAATGTCAGAGGCTGGAGCAAGATGTTCCAAACTAATAATTCAGAAAAAACGACAGAGACAAATACTCTGTTCTCAGACAAAATAGGCTTTCAGGTAAAGAAAGTAAGCAGAGAAAAATGAATGACACCACATTATGGGCCAAAGTAATAATCCAACAAGAAGACATAACCATCATATATATATATTCCAAACTCAGGTGCACACAAATATATTTGTATATATGGTTTTTGAAATATCTAAGTTATCTACAACCTTAAGCCAGATAGATCAAAACCATTTGGCCCCATCAGAATCTATGATACAATGATTAGTAGATACTCCTAAAGGGAAAAAAAAGCATAGTGAGGAAAGTATATTACAGAAGATCCTAACCACTGGATTTGTATAGAAAAACAACCCCCAACAGATTTGGTTAGAATAATAATAATTGACTACTGTTATTTTAAACTCTTTCTAAGACTATAAAGAACCACCCTCATTCTCTTTATGATCCTTGTTTTTCCTAGTCCTGGAACTTCTCCTCTAGGAATGTGCTCATATTTCTTGATGTTTCTTTTCTCTGATCACTTACCACCATCCTTCCTCTGTTGACCTCAACTGAATCAATGCTACCAGTGCTGCCATGCCAAGATATGCTGCTACTGACTTGTTGCTGCCCATTGTCACCAGAGATAGCAAGGCTGAGATGTTAACCTCTCAACTCCTCTAATCTGGTGAGATCTTTCCTAACACATGGGACTACCTGGTTCTATTCCAGATGGAACATTATCTAAGAGAGCTGCAGATACTAGAGGCAGGCTAGGGACTAGGGTACTGGGTACATTTGTACATGTATCCACAAGCATGGGGGGCAATTATATACCTCAAAATAAAAATGTGTAATAGTCCTCCCTGATTAGACTTGGATCTAAAAAGCCTGGGATCCTAGTAGAAAAGCCTAAAAAAGACCTCATAAATTATCTAACCAATTGAGACTGAGACCTAAGAAGCTTGGCAACCTAGTAGAAAAGCCCAAAGAAGGTAGACCCCTTAAGCCTATTGACAGTTTGGATACAACAAATAACATTCAACATTTTAACTGGGAAAAAGTCTAAGCTCTTCAGATAAAAAAAAAAAAAAGACTACAAAAGTTGGATAAGGGCAAGAGACTGGCTCACTTTATGATGGTGTTTTTGGTCAATACCAGAACACTCCATTATCTGGAGCCCTAGTTAGGAAATCCTTGGGTACTCACACAGATACGATGGTCCTAGATGTCTAATAAAACCCTCTCTCTACCACCACTGGTCACTTCCAACACAGACATCATCATAAGCCCTTTCATGGGCCACTCTAGGACCTTGCCATCCCTATAAAGTAGCAATGGTAGGGACTGTCACACTCTCTCAAGGGAAGCTGGGTCATCCTATCCTGCCACTCGGGGAAGACTGGCCCTGAAATGAGTGCAGTCTAGAAAGTTCTCTGACCATAAATTGTGAGCTCAGACTGACAGGGATTCAGAGATTACACAGGCTCCTGTGCTAAATATTAATATATACATGGGCCTTGGGTCATATTGATGGGGTAAACAGTTAATTTTATTCACAGATTTTCTTCAAGTTGGGGAGCTACTTTCTGCCCTAATCCAATTTACTAGCCCTATGTTCAATTCTGACACCATCTTCTCAAATAAAAGTTTTGTCCACCTCCAAGTTAGCTTTCAAACTCAAGCAAAAAGTACAAAAGTCATGGGTTCCTAGGAAAATACCTAAAATAGATTTCCTCACAACTTTCCACCCTAAGATCCCTACTCTCATATGTTCTATTCCTACTTTTGGTTTCTGTTCATTCATCATTTTATCCTGCTTTATATCTTACTGCTCTTCAGTCACCAAGTTTCAGACACTATCATGATTCCATCCTGACTTCTATGGCTGATGACCTCACCAACGTGTCCTAGAACATTACCTCTGCAGAGCCCAACGCCACTAGGGAAAGACAGAAACTAGCTGGAGGTATGGGCTGACCCATTCATGTCCATACCCAGTGAAGAAGCAATTTCAGAAGCCAGAACTCCCACCTTCTGCACCCTAAAAATAATTTTGGTCCATACTCCCAGAGGGAGAGAATTGCTAGGGGGAGATGAGCAAGGACTCTGAGCTCCAACTCCATCTGGACCCAAAGAGAAAAGAAAGGAAGGACATTCAGAAGTAGTACATGTGACTTGAAGGGAAGAGAAGGCAGGACCATAGAGGGGGAAAAAAGGGCAAATAAATACAGATGGATCCTTACAGAAACAACAGTCAACCCATAGCCACAACTTGGGAGAACTACTGTAGCTTTCAGTGGAAGGAAGGGGGACACAGAACTCTGGTGGTGGGAATGTTGTGGAATAATATCTCTGTTATCTTATTTTAAAATTGATTTTAAAATCAATATTAAGTCACTAATAAAAACTTTTAAAGGACAATTTTTAAAGATGTATGTATTGTCTCTTCAACGTTAGTGAAAAAAATCATTAAGAGATTAAAAAGGGGAGCCAGGGAGATAACGCCTAAGTTGGTACAACCACTTGATCCAAAGATGAACAATGCTCTGGCAGAGAGAGGGTGGGGAGGGGGTGGAGAAAGACAGAATGGACATGCATGGACATGCATGGGCCCTGGTGATGGCACACTAAGTAGAGTGCACATGCTACAATGCTCATGGACCTTGGTTCAATCCCCTACCCCACCATTTGCCAGTGGTCCACCCCTGCAGGAGAAGTTTCATGACAAGTGAGGCAGGACTGCGGGTGTCTCTTTCTCTCTCCCTGTCTGCCTTCCCCTTCCACTCACTTTCTCTGTTTCTATCAAAAATAAATACATAAGTTAATAAATAGAGAAGATATTCCTGAATGTACTAAAAAAAACTATTGTGGGCAATGATTGATTCATTTTTTCCCCCTCATTCCCATGCACACAGTCAAGTGCAAGTTTCAGTATGTGAGTAGTTTCTCAGTGAATTCTTATTAGCTGGCTTACCTAAACTGAAGAATGCAAATCTAGGCTTTAAATAGTGCCTACAGTACATCAGAGATGTTCATGGAGCTCCTATATCTCTGAGTATACTGTCTTCCTAACCAAATTTCCATCTTGGACTTAGTGTGCATATACATAAGAATAAAATAAAGAACACAGCGATATGTCAGTATCTCATTGTCTTTCTGAATATAAAAGAAACTCCTGGGGGTCAGGCGGTAGCTCAGTGGGTTAAGCGCACGTGGCGCAAAGCATGTGGACCAATAGAAGGATTCAGGTTCAAGCCCCTGGCTCCCCACCTACAGAGGAGTCGCTTCACAAGCGGTGAAGCAGGTCTGCAGGTGTCTGTCTTTCTCTCTCCCTCTCTGTCATCCCCTCCTCTCTCTATTTCCCTCTGTCCTATCCAACAATGACAACACCAATAACAACGATAATAATAACCACAACAATGGTAAAACAACCAGGCTAACACAAGGAAAAATATGGCCTCCAGGAGCAGTGGATTCGTAGTGTAGGCACTGAGCCCCAGCAATAACCCTGGAGGCAGAGAAAAGAAAAAAAAAAAAGAAACTCCTATGAAATAGTATCAAAAGGACTATATAAGTGATATGATGTGCTGAGAGCAATTTTGTTTAAAAAAATTGCTGGAGATTCTATAAGTTTATATGAGACATTCAATAAACAAGTGTAAGGTAGGAATGCATTCTAAAAATTGTGTTCTGAATAAGGTAAGCTTCTATTTCTCAATTAATAATTTCAAGGCTAGGAAGGCACTAACACATTTATTTGTTATTGCAAGAAAAGCAACAAAAAATATGTAACAGACAAGTAACCCCAGGCAATGCAGCTGAACATTTTCATCAGAATTAACCGGGTCATAAAAATCACATGTCATCATAATCAGGCTGCATTTTAGTGTGAAGACAGTCAGGACACCTAACATTACTTGAAAAGTATAATTACTCACTGAAGCAGGAAAAAAAAAAAAACACCGTTTTCAATTTTTAGTTAGTTCTATTTTAAGAAAATATCAACTTCTGGTGGTTTGATACCTTGTACTATTTTATAATTATATCCCAGCTTGTTATCACAGAACTTCTCAATAATTATCGCACACATTTATATTATGCCTCAGTACATAGTATCTACTTAGTTGATACTGGATGAATAAGTGTATAGCATAAGCATAGTTCACTAATTTAATATTGTTCCAGGGACATTTTCTAAAAATAGTATTGTTTTGGTTTTATTAATGTTACTTATTTCCAAGTCTTAACCCCAAGTTATTTAGATGGTTATCTAAGATGTTGAATAGCACTACAAAAAAGTTTCTGGGTGCTCAGGTATGTTTGATAAGATATATAAGAATGTTCACCTCATAATTAAAAAATAAGTATTTCCAGTTATTGTCATACAGCCAAAAGAAAGCACACAATTAAAATATTTAATCAAAAACAAATTCAGTAATAATCTAGAGAATAATGGAAGTCACAAGTCATTTAGATGAAAATATCTAACTTCTCTTGAAACAGTCAAATATAGCTTGGTCCAAGAGAAACACTTAAAGAAAAAAGAACTCCCATCTCAAAGATTCCATAGTCTAATCATATATATATGCACATATATTACATATATATACAAATACAATGTGCTTATTATTGGGAAGATAAAAAAAGAACTTGAGTGGGGAGACAAGGAGAGGGAGAGAGACAGAGACTCACAGCCCTGCTTCACCATTCATGACACTTTCCCCCTGCAGGTGGGGACCAAGGACTTGAACCTAGGTCCTTGTACACTGTAATGTGTGTGCTTAGCAAGGCACACACCAGCACCTGGCCCCAAGATTCCATGATCTAAATGCCAGCTCTGTCTATTCACTGCTCTATAAGTGGTTTTAAGTATAAGGAATAAATGGCAGTTAAATCTGATTTCCACATACAACTCATATATAATTGATGGAACGTAAATGATTCTTTTTTTTAATATTTATTTATTTATTTATTTCCTTTTTGTTGCCCTTGTTTTTATTATTGTTGTAGTTATCATTGTTGTTATTGATGTCGTCGTTGTTGGACAGAACAGAGAGAAATGGAGAGAGGAGGGGAAGACAGAAGGGAGAGAAAGACAGACACCTGCAGACCTGCTTTACCTCCTGTGAAGCGACTCCCCTGCAGGTGGGGAGCCGGGGGCTCGAACTGGGATCCTCATTCTGGTCTTTGAGCTTTGCACCACGTGCGCTTAACCCACTGCACTACCGCCCGACTCCCACGTAAATGATTCTTAAGGATAGAATTCTTGAATAGAACAGTTTTTAATGTTGCTGTAATAAGTATGTCTGAACCTGCCAAGGGACTAGTCAGAAGTTCCTTTTGTCTGAGGTTTTAAACTTAGTAAATGGATGTAATAAACTATTTTTAAGCAGGGAAGAAAAAAAATCTACACAAGTAAATTAAACGTCTATTAGGCTAAAATAAAGTTAAACTGAATTTTTAAGTTAATATCATTCCCAATGCAATTTTTTAACCAAAGTTAACCAATGGTCTACTGTTACAACTACACAAACACATAAAATAAATTTAAAGTCTTACAGGTCATAGAAATTTTGAATCATTATCCAGACTATGCTAGCCATGTAAGGAATTTTGGGTTTTATTTTGGTAGCTTTTTATTTTATACACAAAATAACACTGAGCAAATTATGAACAGGATTGAGTGAATACGAGTCTCTTTATGCAATTGTTTTAATACTTCAGTAATTAATATCTAAGTCAAAACAAGGAAGTCAGTAAATTTTACGCAAAAAAGTCTCTGATCTGCTCAGCACACTGAGAAATGCCATTTACAGGAAGACAATAATTCCTACTTTCAAGAATATTTTCTCTGGTTCAGCTGTCTGGTAGAGAATGCCAAGTACAGAAACCTATCAGCAAGGTGTCTGTATGGGCACATTCAGTGCTCTCAGGTAGGTCCTCCATCCCACCCACACCCCACATTCAGTTGTCTTCTTTACTTTTCAAGCATGCTCAGAAGAGCCAATATTTCTCTTTTTAAAAAAATTGTTTTATTTATAAAATGGAAATATTGACAAGACTATACGATAAGAGAGGTACATTTCCAGAAGATTCCCATAGCCAGAATTGTATATCCCTTCCCACCCTTTGAAAGCTTTCCTATTCTTTATCCCTCTGGGAGTATGGACCCAGGGTCACTATGGGGTGCAGAAGGTGGAAGGCTTGACTTTTATACTTGCTTCTCCACTGAGCATGGGCAGTTGTACTCTCAGCCTGTCTCTCTCTTTCCCTAGTGGGGCAGGTGGAGAGGTGGGGCTCCAGGACACACTGGTGAGGTCATCTGCTCAGGGAATTCAGGATGGTATCATGGTAGCATCTAGAAACTGGTGGCTGAAAAAGAGTTAAGACTGTGAGGCAGAATTCTTCCACAGGATAATTCACAAATAAGTGTCATTTAATACAGAGAGAAAAAGGAAAAAAAAAGTGAAAGGAAAGAGATGTTTTGGATCAGCTAGGAGGAAAGAAAAAGAAAAGTGGGGGGTCGGGCGGTGGCGCAGTGGGTTAAGCGCACGTGGCGCAAAGCACAGGGACCGGCGTAAGGATCCTGGTTCGAACTCCCGGCTCCCCACCTGCAGGGGAGTCGCTTCACAAGCAGTGAAGCAGGTCTGCAGGTGTCTATCTTTCTCTCCCCTCTCTGTCTTCCCCTCCTCTCTCCATTTCTCTGTCCTATCCAACAATGAACAACATCAACAATGGCAATAATAATAATCACGAGGCTACAACAACAAGGGCAACAAAAGGGGGGGGGGAATGGCCTCCAGGAGCAGTGGATTCATGGTGCAGGCACTGAGCCCAGCAATAACCCTGGAGGGAAAAAAAAAAAAAGAAAAAGAAAAGTGGAGGAGAGAGAGAGAGAGGAAGAGAGAGAGAGAGAGAGAGAGAGAAACAAGTTCCTCCCACAATGGATAGCACAGCTAGTCACCTATCAATGGAAAAAGAAACAGCATCTAATTTTGGTCAACCTGGAGAGGAGTGAAAACAGACAAGTGCAAATAATAATAATAATAATAATAATAATAACAATAAAATAAAAAACCCTGTCAGTCTGCAGATTAAACCACTCCATTGGCTGCACACAGCCTTGTCCCCTTCCTAAACCAAGCAAAAACAAACAATTACAAGAAGCAACTATCAAACAGACTCAAAAGATAGATGGAAGACAGACAGGTAATCTAATCCCAGCAAGACTATATGCCACCAAGCTAGAGAATCTGGAAAAAATGGAACAATTCCTAGAAACATATGGCCTTCCAAAACTGAACCAAGAAGAACTACAAAATCTAAATGCACCATTCACAGACAAAGAAATTGAAACCATTATTAAGAATCTCCCCAACAACAAAAGTCCTGGACCAGATGGCTTCACAAACGAATTCTACAAAACTTTCAGGAAACAGTTACTAAACATACTTCTTAAGCTTTTCCATAAGATTGAAGAAACAGGAATACTCCCTTCTACCTTCTATGAAGCCAACATCACCCTGGTACCAAAAGCAGATAGGGACACAACAAAAAAGGAAAACTACAGACCAATATCTCTGATGAACATAGATGCCAAAATATTAAACAAGATCTTGGCCAATCGGATACAGTAGCACATCAAAAAGATTGTTCATTATGACCAAGTGGGGTTCATCCCAGGAATGCAAGGCTGGTTCAACATCCGTAAGTCAATCAATGTCATTCACCACATCAATAAAAGCAAAGCCAAAAACCACATGATTATCTCAATAGATGCGGTGCTACTGTTTGACTTGCTGAAGACTCCATTAATTTCAAAGTATGGCAGGCTCAGTCATCATTTTGCTCACGTTTCAAGCATGGTTCTAGGGAGAGCAGTTGTAATACAAGTCTTGAAAAGTGATCATCAATTTTGAAAAATTCATACTGAATACAATCAATCAAAATTAGGTTGGCAGTAAAGAATAGAGCTTCAGGCCTGACTTAAAATCCTACTCATTTTCATATATATATATATCTCAGTTCCTTCATCCTTAAAAGGACAAATACAGAGAGTACCTTATACAAAGAGTTGCTAAGAGGATTGGGTGTTTTTTTTAAATATTTAATTCATTTATTTATTTTGCTTTTTTGTTGCCCTTGTTAATTTTATCAGTTGTGGTTATTATTATTGTTGATACTGATGTTGTTGTTGCCAAATAGGACAGAGAGAAATGGAGAGAGGAGGGGAAGACAGAGAGGGGGAGAGAAAGACAGACACCTGCAGGCCTGCTTCACTGCCTGTGAAGTGACCCCCGTGCAGGTGGGGAGCCGGGGATTTAAACCGGGATCCTTACGCCGGTCCTCCAGTGGGTGTTTTAATATGTAGGGAACTGTTAGAGCATTAGCCAATAGAGTTAAGACTACATAAGTACTTAGTAAACAAATTCACAACATGGATTAAGTATGTAACCATAGAGAAAACATCTGGAATGGGGGGGGGCAGTGGCTCACCTGATTAAGTGCACATAGTACAAAGTGCAAAGACGCAAGCAAGGATCCCAGTTCAAGCTCTCGGCTCCCCACCTGCAATGGGGATGCTTCCTGAGTGGTAAAACATGTCTGCAGGCCAATCTCTCTCTCTCTCTCTCTCTCTCTCTCTCTCTCTCTCTCTCTCTCTCTCTCTCTCCTTCTCTCTCTCACTCTCTCTTCTTCCCCCCTCCCCTCCCCCTCTCCATCTCCCTCTCTCTCCACTCTCTCTTTCTGGACTTCACCCTGTCCTATCCAGTAACATAGAAAAAATGGCTTCCAGCAGTGGATTTGTAGTGTTGGCACCGAGATGCAGTGATAAAAAAAGGAGGCCAAAAAAGAAATAAAGGAAGGAAGGGAGAAAGAAAGAGAGAGAGAGAGAGAGAGAGAGAGAGAGAGAAAGAATGGAAGGAAGGAAGGAAGGAAGGAAGGAAGGAAGGAAGGAAGGAAGGAAGGAAGGGAGAAAACACCCATTTGGAAGCTATGCATATTTGCTTAAACTGTGCCCTAGAACATACTATTTAACATGGTGAAAGGTGGTTGTTGGTTGTTCGGTTCTTTCAAGAAAATACTCAAGCACTTGAAAATATCCCCTCCATCTGTGATGACTCAGAACAGATTGTTTAATGAAGAGGAAGGATGGCGACTGCTAAGTTCCCTTGCACCGGATTCACAGGATGGTTTCATCTCCTGCCCCGCCAGCTTTAAACAGCACAGGAGAAACAGGGCAGAGAGCAGTTGTTCTGGTGTGCACACCATGAATGTTTTAAGAGGGATTTTCACTAACAGGAATAAATATTATTCCTAGGGTCTTACGAAGGGAAAAGGAAAAAACAACAAAACAAACCCAAAGTTAAAAAAGAAAAAGTATTAGCTCAAACTAAAGGCATGGGTAGAATTTTAATGATCCCCTACTGAGAAGAATCCTGAGTTGCATTTCAAATGTGAAATCTTTTACAAGGACCAGATGGAACATTCAATGCTTGGAGAATCTGAGAACATGTTTAAAATGAAACCCCCATCTGCAAACGGCAACTATGCCTGATGCACGTTTCTGTGAAACCAGAGAGCACATAGTGTATTGCATACTAGAGGATTACTTTAAACAATTTTTAAATTATATTTATTTGTTTATTAGATAGAGACAGTCCAGAGGGAAGGGGAAGACAGAGAGGAAGAGAGACAGAGAGACACCTCCAGCCCTGCTTCATCACTCATGAAGCTTTCCCCCTGCGGGTGGGGACTGGGAGCTCGAACACAGGTCATTGCACACTGTAACATGTGCACTCAACCAGGTACACCACCACCCAGCCCCAAGGCCTGTGTTTTAAATGAAACTAAGAAACACTTAAGAACTCCCAGAAGGTGAAAATTTGGGTTAAAAATCGGCATGTGAATGAAAAAAAATATCACTGAGTCTAAGCAAAAAAAAACGATCTTGTCATTGTTACAGTAACAAAATGAAAACAATCATAAAGGCTAGATCTAAGTCAGACTTTCTTAACTAAGTATCAAGAAGGCTTCAACTCTGATAAGCTCCACAAATGTATACATTCTCTCCACATACATCAACACCTCGTTAGATGTTGTTTCATTTTGTTCATTTCTACTATATCTCTGTTTACATTTTAGAACTCTACTCATTGTTTGCTAAACAGTATTTGTGTAGGAGTACTCATACTGTGTGATTTCAGACAGAACAATACTAGATCACCTTCTGTCAATATACGGAAGTATTATACAAAATACAGAAATTACGAGAAAGGAAACAAACAAAAAAAGACTCCAGCTCAGTGGTGGTGTGTCAACTACTGCACAACGTAAGAATAAATGTGGGCTGAAGAGATGAGTCACTAGGTAAGGTGCAGTGTGATGCTTTGCTTTGTGCACAGCCCTGGTTCAAGCCATGACACTGCATAAGGGCATCACAGTGCTGCGGGAGACTGAAAGGTGTCACTCTTTCTGTAGCGGGCTTTCAGGTCCAACCTTGTCTATCGAGTCTGGGTGGAGACAGAGGAAGTAATGGAATCACACATATGAGGCCCTAGCTCGATATAAGCGAATGAATAAATGAATGATCAATCATTTTGCAATATATATACATATATATATATATATATCACATATCAATGCTATTGTCCACAAACTTATACAACATTAAAGGCCAACTGTGTATCAATAAAACTGAAAGAAGCATACAACTGCTTGCTAACAAAAGAAACACTTAGCATCCAGCCTCAAAGAGACGAGGTTACTATAATGACTCCAGACGTTTGTTCATCCACATGATGTCCCATTACATCTGCAATTGTAATCATCTCTCTTAAAATATTAAGTTGTGCTTATGCACGCATGGGGGAAATAGTCATGATTTAAACTTCTGTGTAATTCCCAGTGCACTTCCTCTATGGATTTAGTTTTTACTTTTTTTGACTCATGATCTATTCAAGACATAAGAACCACTGTTTTAGTCTAAGTCAAAGAAGCATGAGTATTAATATCTGCTCATTACTTTATTAAGAAGCTGAAGATTGATCTTTCCAGCCTTTGAAACATAAATAAATAACTCACCAAGTAGATAAGACAGGCACAAGTGAATAAATATAACTGAAGCAAGGACAGAAAATTGACATAGTGAGACTGATTCCAGTATCATGTGATTGCCCCCGCCCCCCCAAAAAAAAAAAGCTTTGTAGAAGAAAACACAGAAGCCAATGACATGGGAATTTAGGAGAAATGATGAAAAAGGAAGGCAAATTATAAAATTTAAATGATGAGGGAGTCAGGTGGTGCTCAGCGGGTTAATCACAGGTGGTACAAAGCACAAGGATCAGCATAAGGATCCTGGTTTGAGCCCCTGGCTCCCCACCTGCAGGGGAGTCGAATCACAGGCAGTGAAGCAGGTCTGCAGGTGTCTATCTTTCTCTTTCTTCCACTCCCCTCTCTATGTCTCTCTGTCCTATCTAACAACGATGACAACAATAATAACGACAACAATAAAACAAGGGCAACAAAAGAGAATAAATAAATATTAAAATGTAAATGAGGTACAAGAACTAGAAAGAAAAATAATATGTACTTACCAGTTATATAGAAAAATTGACAATATACAATAATATCAATGGCATAGTGGTTATAATAGGATTATAATTGATTAAATATTTTATTAAGGTCATAAAATGAGCAAAGGATTTAATCTGAATATTAATTAAAATATTGTCATTACAATTTATCATGCTTTTCACATTGTATCTCCCTCCCATAAGTCTGATTTGATTTTAATAATACAAATTTTTAATTTTTAAATTTGTATTTTCAGTTAAAACTGTTTCTTAGTGAGGCTAGTAAACATTACCATTTCACACATTTTCTATCATGTAGCCATATTTTGCTTCCCATTCAATCTGAAGACTCATTGAATAGCGATGAAAGGTACCCATACAGTCTGACCAATTAATCTATTTATCCATTCAACCATGTAATAGCTTGTGTTTTGGATTTATAATACTTTGCAATGAACAAAACAGGCAAAGTCTCTGTTATCGTGAAGTTTATATCCTAATGGAAAAGGCAGTCAAGAAGAAGACAGGCAGATGATACAAGAATGATATTCTAGGTGTGGCTATACATGCATTTGCAGACACACACACACACACACACACACACACACACACACACACACTAGGTGTAGGTAACATCTTTATAGAAATCAAAATTAAAACAGGGTTGGTACAGTAGGAAATCTACGGTAGGAAGTGCTTTTCAATATAGAGGTTAAGGAATTCCTCTCCAATTAGATAAAATTCCAGAAATTATTTGAGAAGCAATTACAGAAGCCAGACCTCCCACCTTCTGCACCCCATAAAGATCTTTGGTCCACACTTCCAGAGGGACAAAGAATAGGGAGCTTCCAATCGAGGGGATGGGATACAGAACTCTGGTGGTGAGAATAGTATGGAATTGTACCTTTCTTATTCCACAATCTTATCAATCATTATTAAATTACTAATAAAAAATAGCTGAGACTTTTTGATGAGGGAAACTGAATTCATTATTTGAGAACCAGCCAGTTGAAAAAATGTTATTGGAATAGTAGGAATACGAAAGGAGTTTGAGAAGTAACAGGCTGAAAGCAAGTAGGTTTTTCCAATGAGATACAAGCTGCTCGAGAAGCTTCTGAACAGATACACATGACAGATATAATAAACAAATATAATGACCTAAGAATGTCCTCTTGGTAGAGAGTGAACCACCTGGGAGAAGTTTAAAGCATAAATATCAGATAATAAGTTAACCTAATAATTCACCTTTGTAGCAAAGACAACCTAGATTGGAATGGAATGGTGGTGTGGTGGTGATGAGAAGAGATTCTGGACCTGTTGCAAAAGTAGAGCATACAGGACTTGATGATTCATGTGGGCTTTGAAATATTAGGGAGGAAAAAGCAGGATTCAATGAAAATTCCAAGATCTCTGGCTTGAGTGGTAAGAACATGGAGCTGCATTTTACCAAGATGGACAGAGGACTGGGAATAGACTGCAAGGAGACCAGAAGTGGGAGGCAAAACCATGATGGCAGTTTTGGACACATTAAGTTCTAGCTGCCAAGAAGACTGTTGAATAGTTATGTAAGAATTCAGGGAAATCTGGTTTGAGATATACATTTTGGGATTACCAGCATATGGATATTATTTAAAGTTTCTGTCTAAGTGAAATACTTGATCAAGGAAGTTAAAGTTGATAAATAGGAAAGAAGCAGAGACAGAAATGAAGAAAGGGAATTAATTCCTGGAAGCAGAGGGGCTCAATGTTTAGAAATTGGAGACATGACAAGAAGCCAGCTGAAGTTGTTAAGAAAACGCAGCCTCTGAGGAAGGAGAGAGATTACAGTGTCCAGAAAGTCAAGAGAAGGCAGTATTTCAAGAAAAAAAGACCCACTGTGGTATTTGCAAGATGAAGACAGTGTGAGTGCTGTGAGAACATTGGGATGGAGTTTCAGAGAGGTGATTTGATTAGAAGTTTTCAAAAATGTACATGGAAGGGAGATGTGATGTGAAATACAAAAATTATTTCAGGGTTGAAGAGATCACTCAAAATGAGGGTGTCTGCATTACCATATGAATGAGTCAGGTTTAAATGTAGCATGATGGGAGAGGAGATACAATTTTCACTGAGAAAACTTTGGTGCTGTGGTGTCTCTCTAGCTCTCTATCTGAATGAAAATGTTACCTAGATACACAGCTTCCTGTGCTAAATATGAATATATATGGGCCCTAGGTCAAACTGATGGGGTTTACACTCAACGCCATTTAGATATTTCCCTCATGTTAGGGACTCTCTGCCCTAATCCTTACAAGGTTCACACATCCACTTCACCTTTTGATCATAAAGGAGAACACACTCTATCATACACCTCCCCAACACCAGACAGTGAAAAACCCAAAATTCTACTTCCTTGTGCTCTTTGATATCTGTGATTCACATCAAGTTTTGTTTTTCTTCTTCTCTACCTCACCTTACTGGTTTAACCCCTATGCTTCTCTCAAATGCCTTTGGATAATTAACTTGCCTGCATCATGGAGAATAATTGTTTTGACCTTTATGTATCTCATCAATTCTTGTCATACCAGCCCCCTACCATAGGAGCAAGCTGACCTTTAAGAAACCTGTAATTTCTGACATGTGAAAAATGTTCTTTGTTTAACTCTCTCTATAAACCTGTACCCATCTCCAAATAAATGAGTGTGCATACCAGAGTACTCCCTGAGTCCTCCTTTCTGTATCACGCAGTCACCAGAGCTGGTGAGGGAGGATCAGAGACTTAACCCCTAGCTGGATCCCCTCCATGGGAGTGCCAGCAATGGATAATGGGCTTTGTACCTCAGACATCTAGTCACTGTTTCGAATACTTACTTGTTCCATTTCTCTGCATCCTTCCAGACTTCCTCAGGGATTGGATTGTATCTCCAAGGACGTGGCTAGTAACAAGCCTCCACTGTGCCAAAGTTTTTAATGTTATTGCTCAGGTTCAGTGCCTGCATGATGCCTTCACCACTTCAGCAGTCGTCTTTCCTCCTCTCCCGTTTTTGATTTTCTTGATAGATGGTGAGAGATGGAGAGTGATAAAGAGGGAGGGACAGAGAGAAGGAGAAACACCTGCATCTCTGTTCCAGCACTCATGAAACTTCCCCTGTGCAGGTGGAGACAGGGTCTTGAAGCTGGGGCCTTGAGCATGGTGATGCCTATACTCTACTGGCTTTTCTCCCACCCAGTCCCAAGTGTGAAAGCACATAATTCCCTCTTACCCTTTAGGACTTTGTCCTTGCACTTGTATATCATTAAAAAAAATCTTATTAGATTGTTAATATCTGTCTACAAGATGTGATAGCTCTACTATTTAAAGGCCCTCTTTTACACCATGCAACTTTTGTTTTTTATCTGTTTATATATCTCTGGGAAAACAAACACCACACACACACAACACACACACACACACACACACACACTTTGGTGGAGCTGGCCTAGTGTATGTGTGATTTCATTCTAGATCACTTTTGAAAAAAAATATTAGTGATTTAATGATTAACAAGATTGTAAGCTAAGAGGAGAACAACTCCATACAGTTCACACCACCAGAGTTTTGTGTCCTCTCCCCTCCACTTGAAACTTCCCTAATTTTTATCCCTTTGGGAGTATGGACCAGCCTGTTTCTATTTTTTGGTAAGTGGGAGAAGGCTCTGGAGAGGTGAGACTTCAAAACACATTTGTGAGGTCATTGGCCCAGGGAAATCAGGATGACATCATAGGAGTGTCTGCAACTTGGTGGCTGAAAGGTGGTAAGATATAAAGTGGCTGAAAGGTGGTAAGATATAAAGCAGGACAAATTGTTTAATAAACAGGAACCCAGAGGTAGGAATACAACAGATAAAATTAATGGTCTTTGGGTGAGAGGAAGCTAGGAAGTCTGTTTTAGCTATGTTCCGAGGGGTCCATGACTAGTAATCTTTGCCTGAGCCTGATAGCTAACATGCAGGTGGACTGGAAGTATTGTCTTGGAAGATAGTGTCAGAGTTGAGGATAGGATTAGGGCAGAGAGAGCTGAGCAGTAGCGCAGTGGGTTAAGCGCAAGTGGCATGAGGTGTAAGGAACCTTAGCAGGGAGAACTAAGTGTGAGAGGATTGTAGGCTTTCTGTGAGCTTGAGCGACTAACAAGGAGAAACTGAGTCTGGGAGACTTTTCCCTCTTGGCTCATCTCTACAAGGAGAGAGGCTAACAAGTGGGGTGTCCTTCCAGACCTCCATCCAAAGATGGGAGAGCTTCCCTACCAAGCTTTCACATAGTCCTATAATCTATATAATGAGTCTTTCTTGAGAGGATTGGAAAATACCCCGTTTATTGTCCAAAATACTACCCTTTAACTCTGCTCTCTGTGGGTCAATTCTACAATTACATATTAATTCTCCCCTTTTAAGTTTCACCTCCCTAAAATGAAATAGTACTTTAAACCCTGTGAGCCACTGCCTGAGTGAAAATTCATTTCTCAGCTTCTCTGTGAGAAAGCTTCTAACAAGAAGAAGTGATAATATGATAAGCTTCCATGTTTTCACTAGGGGCTGGTAGTTGAATGGTGTCAGAGTAGACTGGGTTATGTACAGGAATAGCAATGAATTCATGAGATTCGTCATGTCTATGTGTACCTCTAAATCAGATGTGAGAACTAATTTTAGTTAACTACATTATAACCTGGTTACCTCACAACAATCTGTTTGCTCTCTCTGAATCTCATTTTTGCTATCTGTAAATGAACATGATGATACAATTAGAGACAGACAGGCAGACAGACAGATATGACATGGGGGAGGGGGTGTAAGACCTCTTATGCCTGAAGTCCTGGTAGTTTGTAGCATAATTTTGATTAGTGCACCATTTTCACATGAAAAGAAAAAGTCAAAATACTATTTCTTGCCTATTTATCTGTTCTACCTGCTCACAACAACTACTTATGCCTGACCTCTTTCTGGTATACCAGATTCCCAAGATTATCTGTAAAGTGAAAATTTGCTCAGAAACTAAGTTACCATAGTAAAGAAAGATTCAAGGCTCACAGATATTTGAGAAGAGGAGAGATAAAATGGAAGAAATGTTATGTTTATATACATACACCATTTTAATCATTTTTATTTATTATTGAATAGAGACAGAGAGAAACTGAGAGGGGGAAAGGAGCTAGAGAGGGAGAGGGACAGACACCTTCAGCCCTGCTTCACCACTCATGAAGCTTTCCCCCTGCAGATGGGGACTGGGGGCTTGAACCTGGGTCCTTATGCACTGTAATGTGTGTGCTCAATTAGGTGTGCCACTGCCCAGGCCCTTACATACACTATTTTAAATTTTTTTAACTCTTAATGAGAGAATGAGAGATTCAGAGAAAAAGACAGAGAGAAAAACCAGAATACTGCTCAGCTCTGGTTAAGCTGGTTCTGAGGATTGAACCTGGGGCCTCAAAGCCTCAGGTATGAGAGCCTTTTGCATGGCCATTATGCTGTCTCCCCAGATGACCCTGTACATACACCTAAAACACAATATTCTAGAACAAAAAAAGAGTCTTTTCACATACCAAATATTTATACACCTTCTCTGACTAGACTAAAGATTCTTGAAGCAGCATGCACCAGTTAGCATAATTCAACAATAAGTGCTTGTTGATTGGACTTAATAAAGATGCAAGTCACACAACAAGTTCAATAAGCAATACTCATCTGTTTTTTTACCCAAGGAGAAAGGACTGACATGCACAAGCTCAGCACTGCTTTAAGACGCCATGAACATCTAAACTTTCAAGTTAATTAGTAAAAAGCATTTTTTGCATTCACATAAAATACACATTTTTGCATTAATGCATTTTCAAGATGAGTCACACTTACGATCATTCAAAATGAAAAAGTCTTCTTAGAAGCCTGTTTTTAAATATATATATATATATCTTTGCTAAGTTACTTTGCAGAAACCCAAAGCACTCTCCAACCACTGATATTGAATATTCACACCATAATGCCTAAACTAAGGATGGCTAAGCAGGTAATTATTAATCCCCTTTGACAAAAAGGAAACCACCAGCTGCAGATGTCTGCATATGAGATCACAGGGCATTTGGGATTCAGCTCACATTAAAACTAAAAACCTTTGAATTCCAAGTAAGTGTCATGTTTATAAAGATGACTCTTTCATGGTGGACTCTGCAATGCTTTGTGCAGAATGAACCTGTTGCTTCATGTAATCTACAACAGCCAGAGATGTTCCCCAAATCTCACTTTTATTTACTTATTTATTTATTTATTTATTTATTTATTTATTTCCCCTATGGTTATCAAGACACATCCACTGCTCTTGGAGGCTATTTTTTCCCCTTTTGTTGTCCTTGTTGTTAATCATTGTTGTTATTATTATTGCTATTGCTGTTGAATAGGACAGAGAGAAATCGAGAGAGAGGGGAAAAGAAAGATAGCCACCATTTGTGAAGTGAACCGCCTCACAGGTGGGGAACTGGGCGATCAAACCCCAACCCTTATGCCCGTCCTTGAGCTTTGCGCTATGTGGGCTTAACCTGCTGCGTTACCGCCCAGCCCCCCAATTTCCCTTTTATTATTGACATAGGTTCTGAAATATTTTATTCTCTTCTGCACTCTCTGAAACCTTTGATTTCATTTGGAAGAAAAAAATAATAATCCTTGTCTTAAAGATATATATATTCCCTTTTAATTACTGGGAGACAGAATCATCCCGACCAGTGATAATGCCAGAAAGAAGTACTACAAAAGAAGCAGTGATCTTTATTTCTATTTCTTCCCGAAATATTTTTGGAATAAACCAAGAAGTAAAAAAGCAATTTGATGTAAATGCTGTACAGTTATCTGACTAAAGGTTAAATACAACTTTCACTGCACTGAGTAGGTTATATGAGCTTTCTGTTAGCTTCTGGCAGGAAGCATGTAAGTGATATGGAAATCTACTATGATAGATAACATCCGTCATCCAGTCTCATCCCTAAACAGTCCCTCACTTAAACAACTCCACTAACCAGAAATGTCTCCCTTTTTAATAAAAACAACTCGTTTTCTGGAGTAACACTGATAGTATTTACAAATGTCTATGAATAGGATACGGCATGCAATCCGAAGAACAGCATTTCAGTTAACCCCTCCACATTCTGCTCAGTAGACGTACATCAACACTTCCACTTTTTTTTCCATCTTAATACTAGTAATTTTTTCCCGATACTATTTTGACTAGAGGAAAGGAGTAATTTTATTTCTAATTTCCTACTGAGGAAACTGGAGCTGTCAAAGGTGAAATGACTACCTCTATCTCCCTCAACAAAAAGAGAAACTCTGTAATTGGCGGTGTCACAATGCTTTCTAGATTCCTGGATCCTTGACCCTAAGCTCTGTTCCCACTATTTCTCACAGATAAACCTTCTTACATAAACTATTCACGGGAGTCCGGCGGTAGCGCAGCGGGTTAAGCGCACGTGGCGCAAAGCGCAAGGAGTGGCAAAAGGATCCCAGTTTGAGGCTGTGGCTCCCCACCTGCAGGGGAGTCACTTCACAGGCGGTGAAGCAGGTCTGCAGGTGTCTGTTTTTCTCTCCCCCTTTGTCTTCCCCTCCTCTCTCCATTTCTCTCTGTTCTATCCAACAACGACGACATCAATAACAGCAACAATAAAAACAAGAGCAACAAAAGGGAAAATAAAAAAATAAATATTAAAAAAATAAAACAATTCACTAGGGTTCAGTGCTGGCAATAGCAAACTTCAGAAATACTTGAATACTTTAACTGAGTGTATAAAACTTAATAGCAAGTCCGAAGAAAATACTTCACCTTTAAGATTTTTTTTTGTTTATTTTCATGTGAGAGACAGAGAGAGCTTGATCTGAGAGATAAGCCAAAGCATCACTCCAGCACTGGGGATCAAACCGGGAACTTCAGGTAGGCTAGTGTTGTACTCTACCAGCTTGAGTCAATTTCCCAGTCTCCCAACCTACTAGATTCATGGATTCCAGATCATATAACATAAAACAAAGATTAATAGCAAAACAAAAAATTAAAGGCAACATCAAGATTATACAATGACAGAATGCCGTGTGATTGGATACTGCACAATTGATATACTACACGTTTTATACTCATGAGGTGGGTTTGATAGCTTTAGAAAGATATATTCTTTCCTTGAGAAGGATAATTTGAATAGTATCAACACTCAAATTCTTATGATATGCTTCCTTCATGTACTTACAACCAATTAGTCACCAGGGAAAGTCCAACTAGGATATAGAAAGCTCTTACTCATGACTATATGTGTTCCAATAGTTTATTTTTACAAATTGGGATCACAAGTTTATTTATAACATGCTAGCACACTAGTGGTAATTCAATCTTAAAGTACAGTATGAGACTATGTTGATAAAATGGAAATAACACCATACTTTAAAAATATATTTAATCTCTTTTGGGGGACACCAACAAATTACTTCTCTCCATCAAAATATGGTGTCTTAAAACTGAAAAAAAATCATACATGTTAAATATATAGATATAAAGAGATTACAGAGGCAGATATAAAAGGTAAAATCACAAATAATGAGTATATGCATATCATTGTATGCTGCATTCATTATACTATTGTTTCACCTACATGGAATTTTAAATATTTAGAACCAATGATCTTCATTGACCAACAGATACTTTGAACAGATACATCCCTGCTGGAATGCCTGCACAATTGCAATGCATTTAGTTTTAATGGAGGATAAATGGCTTATAGCACAGCTGCTGACACACAGGTAAAATTTCTCATCTCACCATGACTGGGGTCTGCAAAATACTCTCAGCCCCCAGCCTAGATCCTAAGGGAATAAACACATATATCCAAAAAGATCTATATATAACTGTATCTTCATAGCAGCACTGATTGTAATATCTCAAACCTAGAGGCAACCTAGGTGTCCAGGGATAAGATAAAAGAGGCTAAGAAGGGGGTCGGGCGGTGGCGCAGTGGGTTAAGCGCACGTGGCGCAAAGCGCAAGGACCAGCATAAGTATCCCGGTTCGAGCCCCCGGCTCCCCACCTGCAGGGGAGTCGCTTCACAGGCGGTGAAGCAGATCTGCAGGTGTCTATCTTTCTCTCCCCCTCTCTGTCTTCCCCTCCTCTCTCTATTTCTCTCTGTCCTATCCAACAACGAACAACATCAACAATGGCAATAATAATAACCACAACGGGGCTACAACAACAAGGGCAACAAAAGGGGGAAAAATGGCTTCCAGGAGCGGTGGATTCATGGTGCAGGCACCGAGCCCAGCAATAACCCTGGAGGGAAAAAAAAAAAAGGCTAAGAAAGTCGTGATATATACGCTCAACATACTACTACTACTACTACTCAGCTATTAAGAAAGACAAAGGCACCTTCTTGACTGCATCTTGGATGAGTCTTTTAATGTTACATATTATCTGAAAATGTCTGACATTTTGAAGCACATTTCCAAAGAAATAGTTTCTCTCCCTAATCATTTATATCTTAACTTCATAGTTTTCAAATCCAGTTTTCAGAATCTATGTGAGAATCTTCCATAGTTCTACCTATCTATAGCCACTTAAATTATTTTCAGTTCAACTGCAGAACCAGATTAAAAAAAAAAGACTGTTCCCAACATATATTCCAAGGAATTCCTTAGATGGTTCTAATACATTCAGATTCTAGAAACTACCACTTGTACCACATGGGAGTCCTATGGCCTTACGGCAAGTTCTAGGCAGGTCCACCTGCCTCTCTATCCATCTGCCTGGAAAAGTTGGCCTGGAACATCACTCTGGGGAGGATAATAAACTAGAATGTTCTGGGCTAGCTGGTAGTGCACCTGGTTGAATGCACATACTAGAATGCACAAGGACGCAGGCAGGTTCAAGGCTCATGTCCCCACTCACAGGGAAAAGCATCACAAATGCTGCAAGTGTCTTTCTTTCTCTCTCTCTCTCCACCCCCCATTCTTTCTCTTGATTTCTCTATCCAATAAAGAAATAAATACATAAATTAAATATTTTTTGAAGCTAGAAAATATTATTTGAGGACAGTTTTAAAAAGTACACTAACTCTACTCCTTTGTTTTAACTTTGAGGAATTTTCAATAAACCTGTATTTTCAGGGTGTGGCCACGTTGGTCTGTCAAGGGACTGGCTAGGTTAATAATGTTCAGGTCAACAAACACTCTGGAAGAGTTCATTCTTATACTCCCCACAAAGAGAAGATGCCTAATTTCTAGCAAGAAACAATCCGAAAAGGTCAACCAAATTCATTTTGTTGTTGGCTTTTTTTTTTTAACATAAAGTACAAGGTAGATTTTAAACATAATTATGTCAAATTATAAGGGGTAGTCAATGTCCCAGACTCACAGCTTAGAATCAAGTGACCATTTTCATTCTTACTGTTTTTTTTTCCCTAGCGTACAAAAGTTACTAGCCCACAAATTCCTTACTCCAAGTATAAAAGATTTCTGCTTTCCATTTCCTCAAGAAAAGTTTAGAAAAAAACTCAGCTTGCTGTAAATATTTTTAATGTTGCATCCACTAAAAAAGCATTCTAATATATAATGTATAAATATTTTGAAGACCAAGTAACAAATAGGTTTGTTTTTTTTTTTTTAGCACAGCCTCTCTAGGAAAGCATACAAGATACATAGAACTTTTCTGAACTGACACTCCAACTGTGCTGCTCAGTGCATGAGGAACAACCAAATCCATGATTATACAAGGCCGACAGACAAATATTTCCTTCACAGCACTTACAGGCTGGGAAGTATGATCTAGACTGGTGTATTCAATAAGAAGTCTGCCATGTAAGACACTTTGCCTCTAGTGAGGTCTTGTAATTAAACTTACATCGGCTATATTCAGAACATAAAACTGGAAGCAAGCTAGAGTTGCTCTCTTGGCAGAAAGGAACATAACTTTTAAAAGATAAGTGAGGGAGTTGGGTGGTAGCACAGCGGGTTAAGTGCATATGGTGTGAGGCGCAAGGACTGGTTTAAGGATCCTGGTTCAAGTCCCTGGCTCCCCACCAGCAGTGAAGCAGGTCTGCTGGTGTCCATCTTTCTTTCTCCCTCTGTTATCTTCCCCTCCTTTCTCCATTTCTCTCTGTCCTATCCAACAACAATGACATCAATAATAATAAAACAACAAGAGCCACAAAAGGGAATAAATAAATAAAATATTAAAAAAAGATGAATGAGTAAGGATGCTTTAGAGTAAGGAACAACTAACTTGCTCTTTTTCCCCCTCTTTATCAGGTCACAGGAAAATTTTTTCCTAAGAATAAAGAATAGGAAATGGGCACCATACTCGTTCTTTTATTTATTTATTTTTTCAATGAATATTTGTTGCATGTGGCAGTCTTTCTTGGTAGTGCCTGGGACACAGGAGAGAGAACCCTTACATTCATGCAATTTAACAAGGTGGGCAGACAGTAGAAGAAAAAAAAAAAAAGAAAGAAAACAGGCCTGTGTGTTCAGGTCATGATAAAGGTCAAAAAGAAAAATAAAGCAAAAGGACTACAAAGTGAAAAAGTGTCTGTTCAGCTCACGGGAATCAACGAACGCTTCTCTTGGAATTGCTAGGTGAGCAGAGGCCTGAAAAGATGTGAGGAAGTAGGCCATGTCAACATCTAGAGAACTGTTTTCCCAGCAGAAGTGAAAATCTGCTGAGCTTGATAGAGACTACAAAGAAGCCTAGCCTGGTTAGCGAAGGGGCCTCAATGTCAGGTAATGAGCATGATTATGGTAATGGTTCAGGCAATGCAGGGGCTGAGAAAGCATGAGAAGCACTCGTGTGCTTTAAGCACAATATTGTCTCCAAAGTGATGTTAGGGAAGGAAGCATTATGGATATTCAAGAAAAAAAAAAAAAAAACCATCGAGAGACAACAAAAAAAGGGAAGAGAAAAAAGAATCAGAAAACAAATGAGGTTTTGCAAAAGGGGCTTGAAATCTTGCAGCAGCCAGGTTCAAAGGGTCACCTTCCAGTTCATGCCCTGGATGTTGCCATTGTTCCTTTATAAAGCCCTTTTTACAGTAAGCATTTTTTTTAAAAATCCAATATATTGAAAACCTTTGGGCACTGAAAGGCCAGGAGAGTAGCACTCTCTGGTTCCATTTGCTGAGAAAAATGTTTGCTTTGATTAAAGCAATGAACTTACACTATAAAATAAAGATTTCCACTGGTCTTCAGTTTAGACCTTGGGTTAAGATCATCTCTGGTGAATAAAACCACCAAGACTGTACACAAAGCAACACGTCGTGCCAGATAAGTCAGGAAGAACTCCTTGCTTGTCCCCAGATGTGCCCACCCTTCTAAGAACCTTTGCTGTGACTCACTGACTGCAGTGTTTGGATGGAGAAACTCAGTTAGCATTGTACATAGCATCTGCTGTAGGTGGTCAGTGCTAGGAACACCAAGTTTACATACTTTCTTCTCGGTTCCCATAAACAGTAATTTGTTAAGTCATAAAGAATGTCATAAGCACAGCTTCCAATGTTATAGGCTATACACAATAATTAGAAGGCATTCTCTCTCAAGCATACATTCTTCCCTTTTCTCGTTGCTGGGACCCCTTCCTCCTTCAATCCTTTCTCCATAATGCCTGTATATTTCGAGTTATAAGGTTACTTGAAGCAGTCAACTTATTTCTTATTAACCTGCAGTGACTCCCCATGGTTGGTGGAATGACAAGGTAGTCTTGTTTCTAATATTCAAATCCCTGGAGCCTGACTTCAACCTACAAGCACAGAGCTTCACTTCTTCTCTTTCCCACCTTGAATCTTGCCCCCGCCCCGTATCATTGCATTGGGGAAATGATAGTTTAGACACAGCCGTCGATGCCTGAGCATAGATTCTCACTGTACATCATTCACACCACCAGATCACGCTTCTTTCCCAGCCTGCAATGCGCAGCCAATGCTCTACACGCCCCCCACCCCCACACCCCCACCTCCTAATTTCCCGCTAGTCCAGGGTCCTGTCCTTTGCAAGTCCTGTCCTTCATCTTCAGGAGTCACTTACATTACGTTTGCTTGGTCCCTTTCCCCCATGCTATGAGTCAAATATCTCAGCTCTGCCCTGGATTCGCTGTGTAGAACAGAGCGACTTGTTGAACTACCCCCCTATAGCGCATTCTCTTCCTTTTTTTAATTTAATTTTATTTGATTTTGATTTTTCCCCTTTTGTTGCCCTTGTTGTTTATCATTGTTATTATTGTTGTTCTTGTTGACAGAGAGAAATGGAGACAGAAAGGGAGAGAGAAAGACAGACACCTGCAGACCTGCTTCAAGCTTGTGAAGCGACTCCCTTGCAGGTGGGGAGCCGGAGGCTCCAACTGGGATCCTTACTCTGGCCAGCCCTGTGCTAAGTGCCATGTGCGCTTAAACTGCTGCGCTACCACGCAGCCCCCGTATTCTATTTCTTTAAGATAAAAACAATATAAGTATTGATTCATAACGCTTTTATGGGGGCAAATGAATAAATATAGTGAGAACCCTGCCACATGCTCTGTTAGTAAAAATAAATATAAGAGATTTTTGATGTAAATTGTTTATGTAATTCCTTTATCATGGCTTCCTTGACCAAAAAAAAAAAAAAAAAAAATCCCATCCTGCTCACTCTTCCCCTAGAAGACTTGTATGCACTCACTCAACCCCCCCACAGAAGTCTTACCTCCTCTCCAAATGACCCCCAATACAATGGCTCACTCTCTCCTGGTATGTATGCATTCTGTTCTCTCAGGATAAGCTAAACACCATCCTTTAATAGCATTATTTACACACCGTTGATTATTTCAACACAGGACTGCTTCCTATTTAGCATATGAATTCTTAGAAGGCAAAGGCACTATCTTTCTCATTTTGCATTCTCTAGCCTAGATGAGGCCTTTTTACCAAGCAGGAGGCTCTCAAGAAAAGTTTTATTCAATCAATAAGTATGTAAAGGAATGTCTATCCAATTTTCCAACATTTCAAAGGTAACTGATCATATTAGAAGCTATAGATTTAGTTGAAAAGTGGGGAATGAATTTTACAAGAAAATAAATGTCCCTAAAGGTTAGGAAAAGCTACTACTTGTATTATATTGTCTTCTTTTAATTTATTCCAGTGTTTTCTCTTGTCAGGTATAAATAATTTTGCCTAAACTATAAAATGTAACATATCTTTTAATATTTTCACAATCAACTATTAGTTACAAAAATACACGTTTATGTACTCTTCTTAAAGTGAAGATATCCAAGATATAGTTAGAATTAAAGGGTTGGGGGAGTTGGGCTGTAGAGCAGAGGGTTAAGCGCAGGTGGCGCAAAGCACAAGGACCGGCATAAGGATCCCGGTTCAAGCCCCGGCTCCCCACCTGCAGGGGCGTTGCTTCACAGGCGGTGAAGCAGGTCTGCAGGTGTCTATCTTTCTCTCCTCCTCTCTGTCTTCCCCTCCTCTCTCCATTTCTCTCTGTCCTATCCAACAACGACAACAACAATAATAACTACAACAATAAAACAACAAGGGCAACAAAGGAAATAAATAAATAAAATAAATATTAAAAAAAAAAGAAAGTCACTTAAAAAAAAAAAAGAATTAAAGGGTTGGGGCACACAGGATATCTTTTCTCTAATTAACACTAACTTGTATGTTGTAGGCTCCTGTGCTGAATATGAATACACATGGGCCCCAGATCAGATCAACGGAGTTTACAGTTAATGGTATTTATATACTTTTCCCATGTTTGGGAGCTACTCTCTGTCCGGATCCAGCTTTCTGGTCCAATTTCCAACTCTGACATCATCTCCCCAGACAATACCTTTAGTTCACCTACATGTTAGCTGTAGGGAGCAGGCAAAAATGAGTCAAGTTATGGGCCCCTTGAAATGTACCTAAAATAGACCTATTAGCTTTTTCCATAATGGAGACTCCAAGTCTCACCTGCTATATTCTTCTTTTTTTAATTATCTTTATTTACTTAGTGGATAGAGACAGCCAGAAATCGAGAAGGAAGGGATGATAGGGAGGAGAGAGACAGAGAGACACCTGCAGCCCTGCTTCACCACTCACGAAGCTTTCCCTCTGCAGGTGGGGACAGGGGCTCGAACCTGGGTCCTTGAGCGCTGTAAAATGTGCGCTTAGCCAGGTGCACCACCGCCCAGCCCCCTGCTATATTCTTACCTTTAAGTTCCTGATTATTAAACAACTTGCTCTGCTTTATATCATAATACTTTAAGCTATCAAATTGCAGATGCTACCATGGCACTAACCTGACTTCCCTGGGCAGACAACCTCACCAATGTACCCTGGAATCCCACCTCTCCAGAGCGCCACACCACTAGGGAAAGATAGAAACAGGCTGGGAGTATGGATCAACCTGCCAACACCCATGTCCAGCAGAGAAGCAATTACCGAAGCCAGAACTTCCACCTTCTGCACCCTATAATTATCCTGGGTCCATGCTCCCAGAGGGATAAAGAACAGGGAAACTTCCAATGAACTGGATAAAATGTGGAACTCTGGTGGTAGGAATTGTGTGGAATTGTACCCCTCTTAACCTATGGTCTTGTCAATCATTATTGAATCAATCAGTAAAATAAATAAATTTTAAATAGAAAAAAGAAAAACTTTAATGCTGTGAGACAAGCATCTCTTAAGAACAAAGTCACAATCCTGACTTCTCTGAGCAGATGACCTCACCAATATGTCCTGGAACCCCACCTCTCCAGACCTCTCCCCCACTAGGGAAAGATAGAAATAAACTGTAGGTGTGGATCGACCTGTCAATGCCCAAGCCCAGCAGAGAATCAATTACAGAAAGCCAGAACTCCTACCTTCTGAACCCCAAAAGCCATTTTGATCCATATTCTAAGTGGGGGAGAAATGACAGGAGAAAGAGTTAAGATAAGAGGGTTCTGAACTCCAGCTCCATCAGGACCCAGAGAGATAGGAAGAAAAAGGGAAGGACATTTGGATGTAGTAATAGGATTATGTGTGGCTTCCAGGATAAGGGAGGACTGAACCTGGAAGGAAAAGGGGGCAATTATGTACAAATCTAGACAGATAGCTATAGAGACGATACTTAACCCATGTCTGCTACCTTAGGAGAATTGCTGTGGCTTACAAACAGAGGGATTGGGGATTCAGAAATCTGGTGGTAGGAATGAAATGGTATGGAATTATACCCCCATTGATATGTAATTTTGTAAATCAATATTAACTGCCTAGTAAAATAAAAAAGGGCAAGGTCACACAACTCATATAACTCAATCATGATAATATGCCTCAGAAATTGTCATTCCTAATTTTCCATGAGGGACAAATATTATGATGGCCTAAAGGCTTTCACATTAATTTTCCCATTCAGCAATGCTGAAACATTGATATCTTGCAGGGTATGATTCTGTTTTCACTTATTTGTTTTCATGCCATCTAATAAGAACTCTGGGGGACGATTCTGGGTTTCAGAATTCAAAGAGGAATTCGGAAATTTGATAATTCAAAGTTAAGATCATTATTCATGGAGTGTGAATAGTTGGAAGGAGTGAAAGCAATTCAGAATAGTGTCCACAACTACAACTTGTAATACTGAAAAAAAAAATAGAGTATCACACTCCAAATAAAATATAATATATGTGAACATTATAGAAATTGAGATGTTATCTTTTGGAATCACATAGGTTGTATGAAAAAAAAATACTTTCCCTTTTCCACAGTTGTCCTTAATTTCATTAGTTAATTAACAAAAAGAAAATGGTCCTGGTGGAAAACTCAACATGTCAGTCCACAGGATTTACATACCTAAGGTCTCTCTCACACATCCTTAAGTCAATCCCAGATATCATCACAAGACAGAGCCTAGTAGTGCTCTGGTCTCTCTTGCTCTCTCTCTTACTCTATCTCATAAATATTTTTTAAAATGAAAGAAAGCCTCATATCAGGTATCAATGGTGTTCATATTCATGCAAGTTCTACAATTATTGAGAACCAAGTCATTGGTTATGAATGCTATATCCCATGTAGATAAAGAAATATTTCATGTAGATATATCATGAGGAAAAAAATTCCAATAACTGAACTAGGAAGTAATGTGATTATGTACTAAGTGAGGTAGTAGAATTCTTTTCTCCAATCTTAAAAACAGTAGATTCTCCTATGTGGAAAAAAGAAGTAATTGTGGTTATATCTTGGGAAGGGGGGGAAGCAATAAGATAATCATTTAAATTCCTTTCATATTTAGGACTTAAAAAGACTTCTGATTGCTGACAATACAGTGAGTACTTTTTTCACATACTTTTACAGTAACTCCAGAGTAAGTACTTCACACCTGTCTTAAATATTCCGCTATTTGGAACTTTATAACATGGGTTTTCAAAACCAAAGCTGTATATTTTATCTGACCAAACTAGGAAATTTACAAATAACTAATGGTTTTTTAAAACTGCTCAGTGGGGTTAGATATATAGATAAATTGTATCTTCTGTCTTATTAGCTTCATCATGAAAATTACTTTAATTTCAATGTTGAAATCAAAACAAGCTAGTCTTTTTTTTTTTAAGTCTACTGTAAAGTAATAACATAGTTTTAAACTTCTAAATGCAAATCTTGGAATTTCTTGTGTAAATGCCTGGTTTGAAAAATACCAATCATAGATATCAGTGAAAAGTATGTTACATTTCATCATGACAATGAAGTAAAAATAAATCATGTGTGCCTGAACGTCTCCAGGTAACTAATGTGTATTTAAAAGTAAACAATTTTTAGATTTGTGGAAATATCATCAAATGCATAAGGCATAGGAAAAGAACCAAACAGAAATGCTCACTAAATGAAAATAAATTTTGAAATTATTAAATATACACTCTACTAAGGCCATAGAAGCAGATCTGATCAGAGGCTGAATGCAACTTGTGATGTAGCTTTACTATGAAATACAAGAAGAAAAAGGTGTAAGTTGGAATGGAAAAACATAAAAATGAATCCTGGCTTTTACTTCGTAAGTTATATCATTTTATAAGCTTGATGATTAATGGATGTTTAAATCTATGTGTCCTTTAATTGCTGTAATGATATAATTCATGAAAGTTCTGTGCTTTATTTTTGAAAGAATGCGAACATTTTAACTTTGAAAAGCACTATACAGGGAGTCGGGCAGTAGCGGAGCGGGTTAAGCACACGTAGCGCAAAGCCCAAGGACCGGTGGAAGGACCCCGCTTGGAGCCCCCGGCTCCCAACCTGCAGGGAAGTTGCTTCACAGGCAGTGAAGCAGGTCTGCAGATGTCTTTCTCTCCCCCTCTGTCTTCCCCTCCTCTCTCCATTTCTCTCTGTCCTATCCAACAACGATGACATCAACAACAACAATAATAACTACAACAACAATAAAAAAATAAGAACAAAAAAAGGAAAATAAATAAATACTTTTTTAAAAGCACTATACAAACCTGTTACTTTGCATCATTTCATAGTCCCTTTTAGTAATTTTCTACAAGAAATTTTGTATGATGCATGAGTGAGACTGTCTCTTTAATCATTTTAAAGTCCAGGCTTCTTTAAAAAGAAAACAAATCAAGCATTTATAGTTCTATCTTCCTAGCATATGACTTTTTTAATGCAGAAACTCTACAATAAAGTAAATTTTAACAAGTTTCAATGAAGATTTACCACCCATCAAAATTAGCTTATTAAAACTAAATATCCTCCTGTTCAAAATACTGAGTTAATATTAATCCAAGTAGTAAAACTTAGGTGTCTATGAATTAACTGAATGGTTTCCATCTTTTTTTCTTTGCACGATAACTAATTAACACTGTACTTATCCAAAGTCTCCCATTCAGCTGCACACACATCAGAGATGGAGGAAAAGCCTGAGAAAGGACATCTTCGAATCAGCACAAACATCTGTGTGTACATTTCATGCACTGCAGCCATCGGTAGGTTTTGTAAAAGTAGCCATATATCTTGAACAATTATGAAATCATGAGCAGCTAATGATATTGACTTTACAGAACATATCTCCCAAGTATTTTCCAACAAAACAATCATGCAAAACAACAACTCATTGTTAGAAAAAAAAAAGAAGAAAATAAAAGGCCATACCTATGAAAATAACGCATGTATTGGTCAAATATGTACTTTTAATATCATTCTACATATTTCTAGGATTAACCTGAATTTGATCATGCATTTTGCAGTAGACTGAGCAGAAAGACATTTCTCTGAATTGAAAACAGTAACTTTCCATTTTCAAGAGTCAAACATCCACAGTTTATAATGTTAGTTGACACTCAAAAAAAAAAAAAAATCATGGTGTTAGAACTTGAGACATTAACCTCCTTTATTGTTGTGGTCCCTTTTAAGTAAAAACTATAGGTACAAATATTCAATTATGAAGGGTATCTTAATTTTAAAGAAACCAAATATTTCAAGGAAATCAGAAGTGGTCTAGTGTTTGTAGTCAAAAGTTCATTTAATTTCTACTGTACTTGTCTTTACTTTTCATTATCAAATGTAACATAGATATTAAAGGATGCCAGATCAGTCACTTTTATTTAAATTTATTTATATGGTATTCTCAAAATATCTCTAAATGCTAAGTCACTTTTTCCAATAAGGGGCCCTTATAGATAAAAGTAATAATACAAGATAATAGCAAACCAAAATAATAAGTTAACTAACCATGTAATTTCAGAAGTGGGAATTTAATATTCCTTTTCTCTAGGTAGGCTAAGGAAGCCAATAAATCACAAACTAACTAATTTATACACTACAAACACAGCAGTGCAATCAATAACGTTTGACCTTAAATGTTATTTTGAGAAATAAAATAGAAGCAAGGTCAAAACATTTATTCTGGCAACAAAAACACACCTTTTAAAAACATCATCAACAACCACCATAAGACAACGAAGTCACCTGCCACCTTAACAGAGATGAGGCAAAGATGGGCTTTTTAAAACTCCTTTGATACCCAGTTTACCTAGAATAAGCCAGGATCCCTTTATAAACAGACATTTTAAAGATTCTCAACAGTTGGAAGCTTATTTCATCTGAAAACAGCCAGCAGCACAGTGATAACTTGGTATATGGAGCACTATGTATTCTTCAGATCACCCACTCTCCATGCGTGTCAGACTTGTGATATACGGTATGGCCAAAACTCAGATAGTACCTGTACATATTCCTAACTCACAGCAGCTAAGAAAAATCGCTCTAGACACCGCCAAGTCCCCTCTTACCATGTATGAGCCACGGTGAAGCGACGGCGCTGACGGATGCTTTTATTCACCAGCAACTTTCTGAAAAAGCAAGGTGAGTTCCTTGGCGAACTGCGCGGAGAAATTTTTGGAGATGTAGGTCTGTTTCCAGGTTGCCTCGGCAGCTCGAGTTCTAAATGCATTTGCTCCTTGAAAGTCTTTATATAAACCTCAGATTCTGAAACAGTAAGTTCCTTTGAAGAATTTTTTGCTGTCATGTCTTGTATGGAATACTAGCTCTCACCATCCAAAACAAAAACCTCAAACATAGCAAAGACCCGACTGCAAGTTAGGAGGCTGCTAAGTCTGCAAACTCTCTCCAGTTGAATTTAGGAAGCGGTTTTCTCTTCTGTGAGAGCTGCTGAGTGTCAGAGGAGCAAACTCCAAGCAAGGCAAGTCAGTCTGTGACAAGGAGCGTTATCAGCCTGGCTTTGCCTCTCTCTGCGCCAAAGTGCTTCCTATGTCAGTAGCCTCCTTGTGGATGAGGTTTGCCTGCAAGCTACACACTGACACTCACAGAATTCATTCAGCTGAATATATCGACTCATGAAATATTCATAAGGGCTTCTGATAAATCCCCTAATGTATTTTTTTTCAAATCTTATCAAACCAGCAGCGTTCTGCTAACAGAGAGTAAGTCAAATCTGGTCACCTGGCCATTTGCTTTGTCTGCACAAAGAGCAAAACCAGAGTCCGTCCAGCCTGCATGATATCTAAAGTCTTCATTCAGAATTATCTTGTTCTGTAAAGCACACAATAGTAACTCCACCTACCGAATGCTTATTGGCCCAGGATTACTTAAACAATTGCACTCTGTTTCCCCCTTCAACAACACCCTCCTCCTTTCAGATTCTCACCATTTGTGAGGTCATGGTCCTCATCACAGTGAAAACTCATTAAATCAAGGCTTATCAAAAAGTCTATCCATTTCTGAATGAAAAATAAAATCTGAATTGCTGAGGTTTATTGTTGCTTCCTTTCTACAGATGATGGAAAGCAGCATCAATGTAAAAAACAAAACAAAACAAACAAACAAAAAGAAAAACAGTTAACAGGGAGACATTGGATTTGGTTCATTCCCCCTCCAAGGAATTTAAAGTCTAATTTTTATTCCAATGAACACTACCCTCATTCATCTGCTTCAACTCATTGTTCATGGGTTGCCCACAGCAGCCACTCTCTGGGAGATACAAAGTCACTTTTGGAAAGCCAAAAGCTTTCCCAGAACAGAAACAGAAGAAACAGCCTGAAAGGATGAATACTTAGCCAGTTAAAAGTGCAGAGTTCAATGCCAAAAATTCTGGATGTGTTTATATGTGTGTAGGTGGATGTCCAAGACACACTGTATTTGTGTGTATTTATTTACGCAATCACATGCGAGTAAATCAATGTGTGTGTGTGTGTATGTATGTATATGTGTATGTCTCTGTGTGTATTGTTTACAAGAGCATGTGAGTGAGACATGGGCAGGAGATCCCCCCCCCCCCCGCCGAAAAAAAAAAAAAAGTCTCAGTCCCAAAGCAGTTTACTGTCACTTGAAACTACATGTAGAAATAGGCTTCAGCATTTTCAAAGGTGTGTGTAAGTAAAAATAACATGGTGGTATTTGCAATCTATGGATGGTGTAAAGGCTGTTCTAGCAATGACTTCAGCCAGGGTCAGCCTGATCTCACAAATATTTGACAAGACAGAACAAGAACTAGTCAGCAAGAGTGACAGTTAAATGATTCACAATAGAACTACAGTGACCAAAAAAAAAAAAAAAAAAAAAAGGAAACAGTTTTTTTTACCTAAGGTGTGAGGACATCCACCTTTAAAAATACTATTATATATTCTAGCTGAAGATCTACAGGGTTGAGGAAGTACATTCCCTGGCCTATGTATAGTGAAAAGTGAACCAACTCCACCCCTTGGGAGAAGTGGTTCTAATATATTAAGAAGGGTTTTGTCTCTCAATTTACAGATTTTGCCCAGTAAAATACAATTATTTCAATAATGTGCTAGGATGACTTCATGAATAAGAGCAAAATCACAGAATTTTAGAGTTGAGTTGAATTTGAATAAACACTTTTTTCCAGCGAGAATGTCAATGACTTCTCCAAACTCATACTGAAAGATAGAAACAGGCTGGGGGTATGGGTCCACCTGCCAACGCCCATGTGCTGCACAGAAGCAATTACAGATGCCAGACCTTCCACCTTCAGCACCCCATAATGATCCTGGGTCTATGTTCCCAAAGCGATATAGAATAGGGAAGCTTCCAATGACAGGGATGGGATGCAGAACGCTGGTGGTGAAAACTGTATGGTATTGTTCCCATCTTCTCCTACAATCTTATTGTGTGGAATTGTATCCCTCGTATCAGCAATCTTGTCAATCATTATTAAATCAGTAATAAAAAAATCTAAAGCTCCAACCAAGACATTCTGATTCCCAGGTAAGTTCTTCAACATGATATCGTACAGATAAAGTGAAACAGACATTCTGTCAGGCCCTTGTAAACCATATATATGTATATATATATATGCCTATTTTAGAATGGATTCTTAGTAATAGCCTGGGAGAAAAATACAGTTAATTCTATCCATTATTTGCTGTATTATAAAAAAAATTATGTCTTTCTGCCAACAACAATGGGATTTAACACTGAGATATGACATGTGATTCTTCCAATACTGAGAGTGAGTTATTTGCAAAAAAAAAGAAAATAGCAATTTATAATCACAGTAGTCTTAACATCTCATATTCTCTTTTTTTTTTTCCTCCAGGGTTATTGCTGGGCTCGGTTCCTGCACCATGAATCCACCGCCCCCTGGAGGCCATTTTTACCCCCCTTTTGTTGCCCTTGTTGTAGCCTCTTTGAGGTTATTATTGCCATTGTTGATGTTGTTCGTTGTTGGATAGGACAGAGAGACATGGAGAGAGGAGGGGAAGACAGAGAGGGGGAGAGAAAGATAGACACCTGCAGACCTGCTTCACCGCCTGTGAAGCGACTCCCCTGCAGGTGGGGAGCCGGGGCTCAAACCGGGATTCCTACGGTGGTCCTTGTGCTTTGCGCCACATGCGCTTAACCCACTGCGCTACCGCCCGACTCCCTCATGTTCTCTTTTTAAGGATGCCAACAGTGTAAGCATTTTAGGGATTGCCTCCCTCACAAAATTGTTGCACAACTTTAGATTTGTATAGAACTATAGGAATGCAGAAAATGGCATATTGACATCAACATACCTAAAGTCACAAAACGATGCAGTTACCATCACACTGCAGTAATATTATGTTAACTTTTGTGACAGCACGTGACACTAAGCATTATTCTTCTCACTTAGCCTCCTATAACTGGAAGTGTCCTAGTTGAAGAAATAAATTCAGAGTATCATCCTAAGAAGTACAATTGTCAAAAATACACAGAATCTTAACTGTACCCACCCTATGGACTCCAAAAACCAACAAATTAACACACAAAGTGTAAAAGAGAATCAAATTATCTTAAGTCTGAATGGTCTCTCTCTGTGAAAAGGGAAGGCATGAATACAGATAAAACTTGTGAAAATTTATTTTCAAAGTTAAAATATCAAAGTGAAACTAGACAACATGTCATGAAGTTTAGAGCACTCATTCACTCATTCCGTTTACTCTCCCTAAAACTTAAGTTCCATGAGGGCTTGCCTTTATTTTGTTGACTCATGTAACTCTAAGGTAAATAATAAAGCAAAAAAAAAAAAATCATCTTGAAGGTAAGAAACTAGAGATGGTAATTAAGGAAAAAGTAGTTAAAAGCATTTTTAACAGACATTTTTCAGTGAAGAGTATAATGTTTTGAGAGAGATCACTGAAAGAGGAGAAAAGACCCAGAAGAAAGCAAGTAGAGCTTGTATACCCTCTGAGTGTCTAGGATGGAGTTAAAGAATCAGAAGGAAAGACTTCCTATCTATATATATAAAAAAAACATTTCTTGGTACTTCAAAAGGAGAATTAGGCAACTATGAATCCAACTATTAAGTGCAGATATTTACCTCAGGATTATTTAAGAATTCTAATCACGGGAGTTGGGCGGTGGCGCAGTGGGTTAAGCGCACGTGGCGCAAAGCGCAGGGACCGGCGTAAGGATCGCGGTTCGAGCCCCCGGTTCCCCACCTGCAGGGGAGTCACGTCACAGGTGGTGAAGCAGGTCTGCAGGTGTCTATCTTTCTCTCCCCCTCTCTCTCTGTCTTCCCCTCCTCTCTCCATTTCTCTCTGGCCTATCCAACAACAAAAGCAACGTCAACAATGGCAATAATAACTGCAATGAAGCTGCAACAACTAGGGCAACAAAAAGGGGGAAAAATGGCCTCCAGGAGCAGTGGATTCATGGTGCAGGCACCGAGCCCAGCAATAACCCTGGAGGAAAAAAAAAAAAAAGAATTCTAATCACAACTTTGTCTCAGTTTTAATTATAAAATTACTAGTATCTATATATTATCACAAGCAAGAAAATATAATTTATCATAAAAGCATAATAAAAGGATCAATATGAAGTCATGGGATCAAGAACGATCAGGATCATATTTTTTTAAATATCTTATTTATTTATCAGTGAGATAGGAAGAGAGACAGAGAGAGAGAGAGAAAGAACCAGACATCACTCTGGTACATGTGTTGCTGGGGACCAAACTCAGGACCTCATGTTTGAGAGTTCAATGCTTTATCCACTGTGCCACCTCCCAGACCACAGAATCATATTTTTAAGTCTACAGACACATTGTAAGAATTTTGACTTTTCATTACATTAAAATTGAAAGCAAATTATGACCAAACAAAATAAGCTTATAATGTAAATATAACAGTATTATTTAACTTTTCAGAATTTAACAACCTTAAGATCAAATTATTGTAAATGAAAACAATTTTTTTAATTTTATGTTTTTTATTTATTTATTTTCCCTTTTGTTGCCCTTGTTGTTTTTCATTGTTGCTGTAGTTATTATTGTTGTTGTTATTGATGTCATCGTTGTTGGATAGGACAGAGAGAAATGAAGAGAGGTAGGGAAGACAGAGAGGGGGAGAGAAAGACAGACACCTGCAGACCTGCTTCACCACCTGTGCAGGGACTCCCCTACAGGTGGGCAGCTGGGGGCTTGAACTGGGATCAGTACGCCGGTCCTTGTGCTTTGCGCCACATGTGCTTAACTGCCCAACTCCCCAAAACAAATTTTTTATAGTACATATTCTTCAGGTAACTGTACCCAGAACTGAGGGCCAACTTGTAGCATACTGTCAAATACAATAATATTTTAAAAAGATTTCGACTATGAAAGAACATCTAACAATGTTGAAGACAAAATAACACATCTCATGTTTGCTGTAAATAGCAAACTGGACATTTTAGAAGACAGAATTTATTCAAAAGCTTCCTTTTCAAAAGTATTCAAATTTAAGATTGTAGATACTAATGTTCTACTAGCGTTGATTCTATTTTTGTTTCACTATTCAATTCTTTTTTCCTAAACAAGCACATCATCTGAGAATAACCTTTAGGCTTTATTCACCTAAAAACACTTAAGCCCTTCCTTCCCTCAGAAAAAAAAAGGTAATTGGCTAACACAGAACAAGAAGCAACCGTATCCTCTCTTAAGAGAATACCCCAATTCCCAAAGATGGCAACTTGAGCCAATTTCTTTATTTCCCTTTGAAAAAAAAAAATCATGGACTACATACTTATTCCAACACAGCTGGAGAAAAGATAAATTTGGGGGGCAAGAACAAGAAGCTGACCTGCTTTTATTTTATTTTTTTAATTTTTATTTATAAAAAGGAAACATTGACTAAACCTTAGGATAAGAGGGGTACAACTTCACACAATTCCCACCACCAGAACTCCATATCCCATCCCCTGCCCTGGTAGCTTTCCTATTCTTTAACCCTCTGGGACCCAAGGTCATTGTGGGATATAGAAAGTGGAAGGGTTTTTTTGACCCACTTTTAAAAGTTAAATGACACAGAGCAGCAATTTATATTTCTGCAAACTGACTGCAAGCATCACAGTTTCAGATATCAGAAGAAATTTGTATAAGCTATTTCATTTGGTTTTCACTATAAACACCCTGACTCTCCAAAGTTCCTGGAGTGAAATCTTTAGATAACTGTAAGCCCAAGCTGAGCAGTGCTCTAGTCTGTCTCCGACCCTCTTTCATTAAAAACAAACAAACAAACAAAAATATTTTTTAAAAAATAAACATATCAGGCAGGATCTTTTGAATTTTTTTTCAGACTTTACCCTTCCCCATGAATTCATTTAATTCTATTTTTTAATTATCTTTATTTTTTGTTGGATAGAAGCAAAGAAAAGAGAGGGGAGGAGAAGATAGAGAAGAAGTGAGACAGAGAGACAACTGCAGCCCTGCTTCAATACTTGCAAAGCTCTCCCCCCTGCAGGTGGGCTAGAACCTGGGACCTTGTACATATTAACATGTGTGCTCAACCAGGTGTGCCACCACCCGGCCCCCCACTATGAGTTTAAGTCATGAGCTTCTACAAGATGAGACTTGGACTGGGTGGGGGAGTCGGGTACCGCACCAAAACAAGGAACTCTGGGGAAGGATTGGAAGAAGGGGGCTTGGAAGGAGGGTTTGGAGGTGAGACACTCATGCTGCAGTTGGGAAATGGAGCCTTTGTGTAGACAATCGGACTGCAAACCATTAGCCTCCAAATAAAATGGCAAAAAAAAATGAGGTTCCTTATCTTATAGCTAAATCTGGTTCGTTTGTTGAGTGTAGAATAGAGTCTGGGAGAGAACAGAAACTCAATAGGTATTTTTTTTTCCCCAACTAGCAGACATTATTTGTCCATTTTCAAAGGGAATATCAAGACAGAGAACGATAACTTTTATAGCTTGATGGGGAGTATTAGTGATTTACAAGACAGTCATAGTTGCATGAGCACAGTTTCTTAGCTGTCTAGGACAGGTGTTCACACACCACACCCACCACCAAGGAAACGTTTCTCTACCATTATGCAGTCAGTACCTTATGCTTTATGATTTCTTTTCTACCCCTCTCTCCTCCTCCCTCACACACACACACACACACACACACACACACACACACTCTGGAGTCCTTGGCTCTGCAGTAGCAAACCACCCTGTGTTTCCTTTCTCTGTTTCTTAAACTCCCCCTATTGAGTGCAGTCTTACAGTACTTTACCTTTCTCCTTCTGCTTTAGCTCACGTAGCATCAAGTTCCATCCAAGATGTAGTGAAAAGAAAGACTTGATTATTTCTCACGGCCAAGTAGTATTTCATTGCGTGGATATATTGCACAAGTACCTTAACCACTCATCTATCATTGAAGAGTTGGGTTGTTTATATTATGGGGCTATTAAAAATAGTGCAGTTCTTCTTCTAGCGTTTGCCCTTCTTCCGTAGCCAGTCAACAGCGTCAGGTTGAGCCTGATGTAAAGTTTCGAGACCTCCTTTGAATCTGGAGAGGTGGCAGGCGTTGACTATGTGGGTCATAGTCTGTCTGGAGCCGCAGGGGCAGTGAGGGTCGTCTCTGGCCCCCCAGCGATGGAACATAGCGGCGCACCGGCCATGGCCTGTTCGATAGCGATTGAGGAGGGCCCAGTCATAACGTGCTAGGTCAAAGCCGCGTTGACGCTTGCAGGGGTCTGTGATGAAGTGTTTGTTCTTTACCTCAGCTGACTGCTAACTCTGTTTCCAAGAGTCTGGAACAGAGAAGTTCAGTGTAGGCATAGGGGACCAGATTGGGTGACGAGACGTCAAGCGTTGGACAGGGTGGGCGAAGATATCCGCGTATATTGGCAGGTCCGGTCGAGCGTAGACATGGGAAATGAACTTAGATGATGCCGCATCCCGACGAATATCTGGTGGGGCGATGTTGCTAAGAACTGGCAGCCATGGAACCGGGGTGGAGCGGATGGTTCCAGAAATGATCCTCATGGAGGAATATAATTTGGAATCGACCAAGTGGACATGGGGCTACGGAACCATCCTGGGGCACAGTATACTGCAGCGGAATAGCATAATGCCAGAGATGATGATCGTAGTGTGGAAGCGCTCGCGCCCCATGAGGAGCTGGCCAGTCTTGCAATGATGTGATTCCTCGCACCCACCTTTGCTGCAGTTTTTATGAGATGTTCGTGAAATGACAGGGTGCAGTGACGAACATAGTTAGACACAGGTTTCAGATATGTGCTTTTGTGTTTTCTGAAGAGATTCCTAGGCAAAGAACTACTGTAGGGTCATCTGGTAAGTAGGTTTCTAATGTTCTGGAAAGTCTCCAGACTGCTTTATACCGGGGTTGACCCAATTTATACCCCTACCCAAAGTGCTGAAGGGTTCCATTTTCCCCACGTTCTCAGCAGCACTGATGTTCTTTACTGTGTGCTACATCTGATAGGTATGGTCTGCTAGCTTACTGTTGTCTTAATTGGCATTTATCTGATATTAGGTGACTGAACATTTTTTTTGAATGTCTATTGGATTATCTTTTTTGATAGCTTTCCTTTTTAGATCCAGTTCAAGACAGGAATGCCCACTATCACTATTACTACTCACACAGCCTTGGGATTCCTATTCACAGCTATTAGGCAAGGAGAGATAAAAAAAGAGATCCAAATTGGAAAAGAAGTAAAATTATCACTACTCTCACATAGAAAGAATATAATATTAAACCCCAAGAGATCATTAAGCAATAATATTAAGCTTGCAAGCTAGTATACTAGTATACTTATCATGGCATTCCTCGATGTAAACAGTAGGCTACCATAAAAATAAATGAATAAATAAAAAAAGAACTAATATCATTGAAATGACCATCCTAACAAAAGTGATATAAAGATTCGACACAGTGCCTATCAGAGCCCCCACAGAATTCCTTAAATAAAAGCTACAAAAGTTTGCCTGGAATCCAAAAAATACCCATAATCTCCAAAGTAATGCTGAGAGAAGAAAATAATAAAAATGGAGACAGCAATCTGACTTCCAATTACAGTGCAGGACTATAATAATCAAAACGGTGAGGTACTAAAACAAAAAGGTACAACACGGTGCTCAGTGGAGTAGAAACAGAGCCTGGAAATAAGACTCTCACACCTACAGGCAACTATGACAAGAGAAAACATCAAGTTGAAAATGGAGGAGTCTTTTCAACAATTAGCAATGGGAAATTTTGTTTAAAACATGTAGAAAAATAAAACAGTGCCATCAGCTGTCACCTGCACAAAAGTCTAAAAATGGATTAATAATGTGAATGTTAAACCAGAAATCATAAAGATACACAGAAGAGAACACTAGCAGAACATTCCATGATGACTCGCTTCAGAAATATTTTTGAGACTAGTGTCCAATAGCAAGCAAAGCACAAGCAAATATAAACTAAAGGGACTACATCAAACAGAAAAGTTCTGTACAACAGGATGAATCAGCACCAGAAGAAATGGAGACCTTAATGAATGGAAGATCTTCACATGCCATTTATCAGAGGAAGGAGTAATAAACCAAATATCTCAAAAGCTTATAAAAAACAACCCATTTAAAAAAATATATATGAACGGAAGATGATCAAAGTGTCAGCTTTTAATTAGTTTACAGAATAACTACACCCAAATGTTCCCATTTGAACTCTAATGAGATTTATATTATACCAATACTACCAAAGTGTGTGTGTGTGTGTGTGTGTGTTTCAATTAGGCCATTAAAAGTATGTTTTCTACCTTCTGCAACCCACAATGACCCTGGGTCCATGCTCCCAGAGGGATAGAGAATGGGAAAGCTATCAGGGGAGTGGGTGGGATATGGAGATTGGGTAGTGGGAATTGTGTAGAATTGTACCCCTTCTACCCTATGGTTTTGTTAATTAATACTTTCTTAAATAAAAAAAAAGTATGTTTTCTGTTCAACAATTTGTTTGGCTTTGTATGTTAACTCTCTTTTCAGCCACCAGGTTCCAGATGCCAGCATGATGCAAACCAGACTTCCCTGGACTAACAACCCCACCAATATGTCCTGGAACCCCTCTTCCCCAGAGACCCACCCTACTAGGGAAAGAGAGAGGCAGACTGGGAGTATGGATCAACCAGTCAATGCCTGTGTTCAGCAGGGAAGCAATTACAGAAGCCAGACCTTCCACCTTCTGCAACCCACAAGGGCCCTGGGTCCATGCTCCCAGAGGGATAGAGAATGGGAAAGCTATCAGGGGAGGGGGTGGGATATGGAGACTGGGTGGTGGGAATTGTGTGGAGTTGTACCCCTCCTATCCCTTAGTTTTGTTCATGTCTCCTTTCTTAAATAAATAAAAAATAAATAAATAAAAGTATGTTTTCACATATATGTTCCATTTAATGGGTATTTACATAACATATCTTAATATACATTGAATAAGTAAAGATTTTCAAATTGCATTATGAGGGCATTGGGTAAAGAAAAGTTTAATCAGAGATTAAAGTATTCTCATATCAGACCATGAGCAAGAGTGGCATTAAGCATTGTCCCTGTAACAACTGTGATGGCCCCTTCCTGTCATTTTCACTACCTTAAAGTGTTACTTCCTACTTTCATTTTTTAAAGACTTCAATACATATTAGATAGAGTTTCACATGAGACAATAAAAATGAAAGACCACAGCATCACCACTCTGGTACACACAGTGTTGGAAATCAAGTTGTGAACATTAGGCAAACATAGCTGATACTCTTCCTGTTGAGCTATTTCCCTAGCCACATTTTACTACTTTCTTGGCCAAGAATATTTTGTCTCATCTATCATAGATTAATTCAATTATAATGCTTCACTGAGACCTTTCCCACCTTCTACTCTCAGTCAGCTGTTTCATCTCATTTAATTTCTAATAGCATAGATTCTTCTCAGAGGATGTTTCTCACAATACTAGAGTATGTATTTTCTTTTATTAATATTTATTTATTTATTCTCTTTTTATTTCCCTTGTTGTTTTATTGTTGTAGTTATTATTATTGTTGTTGTCGTCGTTGGATAGGACAGAGAGAAATGGAGAGAGGAAGGGAAGACAGAGAGGGGGAGAGAAAGACACCTGCAGACCTGCTTCACCACCTGTGAAGCGACTTCCCTGCAGGTGGGGAGCCAAGGGCTCTAACCAGGATCCTTAAGCCGGTCCTTGTGCTTTGCACCACGTGCATTTAGCCCACTACGAAACCGCCTGGCTCCCTAAAGTATGTATTTTCATATGTCTCCTAGACTAACTTGTTAGCACTCCAAGAAAAACAAACCACTTAATTTTTCTTAATATTTCCACAACCTGACATTGAATCTTCATTTTCTTAATATTTATTGAAACTATGGATCAGAAATTAATGCAGTGTCTTTACTGTTTTGAAAACCAGTCCAGTCAACATCTTACCTTTTTGGACTTGAGTTTACCAAGGATTACAAAATCAATGTCTTAAATCATAGCAATCGGACTCTGTCTTCCATTTTAACTATTAGTATTTCTTTGCCTAAATTATTTATTATCATTATCATTAATTTAATTACTGCAATGCAAAACAGAGTTCCCATCTGTGGCACTATCTACTCATCATGTGGTGTTCAGGTAAAACAGACTTCTTATCACTACACACACAGTGCGCTCTGATTTTAGCAGGCTAATTACGCGTTTCTTTCATGAAGAGCTTTCTGTGAAGGCAGACTGCATAGACTGAAATACTAAGGAAGCTCCTCTCTGTTTTCCAGGTCCTTGTTAATATCCAGATATATCAGCAAGAATGAGTCAGATAACTAAATACAAGGAGAGAAACTATTCCCATGGTAGGTATTTTAAATGCTGCAGTAAGAGAGTGTACATTTCCTTAAGATAATACTGACCTGTCAGCAAATTATCTACAGAAGTTATTTCAAATGAATGGGACATGAGGGACATATACGTTAAAAAACAAAGACACATTTAGGAAAGCCTTTTCTTCTAGAATGTGCTTTTGTCTTTTTACAATTTTCTTCATTGTCTGAAGTCAGAAATGTGTATGGAAAAAAGACACAGTATTAATCTATAAAATTTGGCATGATGTCTTGAAGTTCGACCTACGAGGATGCAACGAAGATGACTTTATCATTTTGATCAGCTAAGTAATATTCCACAGTGTATATATACCCCACAGTTCTCCAGCCACTCATCTACCATCAGGCTTCTGGGTTACTTCCAAGTTTTGGCTATTACAAACTATGATGTTATGAAGAGAGATCTCTTCTGATAGATTTTTTTATGGTTCCTTTAGGTAAGCTCCCAGGACAGAAATTGTTGAATCATATACCTATGTTCATAGCAGCACAATTCATAACAGCTAAAACCTGGAAGCAACCCAGGTGCCCAACAACAGATGAGTGGCTGAGAAAGCTGTGGTATATACAATGGACTACTATGCACATAGTAAGAACAATGAACCCACCTTCTCTGACCCATCATGGATGGAGCTAGAAGAAATTATGTTAAATGAGCTAAGTCAAAAAGATAAATATGAGTATGGGATGATCCCACTTATAAACAGAAGTTGAGAAAGAAGAACAGAAAGGGATATTCAAAGCAGGAGTTGACTGAATTTGGAGTAGGGCACCAGAGTAAAAACCCTGTGGTGAGGGGGAGGGTGGACATTTGGCTTCCCTGGGTGGCAGGAGGATGGGGGTGGGGGGGTGGGATGGAACACAGTCTTTTGGTGGTGGGAATGGTGTTTATGTATACTCCTATCAATTTGTAGTCATATAAATCACTATTTAATTAATATGAGAGGGGAAAAATTGATTGAATATCTCAAACTTTTTAAAGCACAGACTGAGTCTTTAATACTGAGTCTTTGATATGTTGACTCTCTTAAAAGCTTAGTCCAGGAAGAGCAAAAGCAACTGGTGGCATAACTATATGCAAACGTCAAATGACATGAAATATGGTGAGGGTGTGTATGATACAGCAAATCCTAACAAATGGATTTTCAAAGTTAACCCAATTGCCAAACAATGTGATTATTGCAATAATTATCTATTGTCTTCTTAAACCCTAAGACAACAGGAATATCCCGCTTCCTCTATAGAGCCTATGTTTCTCCCAATCCTGGAACCTCTGGGGTGGGGATCACTTCCCTGCATGCATCTCTCAAGTCAGGCCAAATGATACTGAATCTGCCAATTCCAACCTAATCAATGCAACAAGTACCACCTCAGCATGCTTCACCTCAGACTGTGTACAGAGACGTCAGGCATGAATTGCCAACCCTTCACCCTCATCACTCGGGTGAGACCTTTCCTTTTATGGTATTTGGTATTCTCTAATTCCATTCCAGGAGGTTCACTTCCTAACAAAGTCCCAAAACCTAGATATAGACTATATCCCATAAGATAGAGCATATGTTCACATGTATCCATAAATTAGGGCAGAACATATACCTGAAAGCAAAAAATACACAATAGTCTTTAGTGAGTCAGTATCAAGTTCATAATGAAATAGTGTCCACTTAGATATCCCTCTCACCTACTTCCTATTACAGTTATCTCACTCACTCTAAAGCTAACCTTAGCAAAGCAAGGACTGCAAAAGCTGAATAAGGACAAGGACGAGAGACTGGCATACATTAACGATGAATCTTTAGTCACTATCAGGCCATTCCACCAGCTGGGGCCCTAAATGGGGAGTCCTGAGTCCCCCAAACAGACTTGATGGGCCTAGACCTCAAATAAATCCCTCTCTCCATTGTTTCCGGTCATCTCTATCAGGAACAACAAAATAGACCCCTTTGTGGGCCCGCATAGGACCCTGTGGATCAACAATGGTAGAGAAATGTTCCATCCTCCAAAGGGACGATGGATAACATACTCTATGATACACCTGAAGAAGATGGGTCCTGATATTGGGGCAGCATGTAATGTTCATACTCATGACCACAGAATGTGAGCTCAGATTTAGGGGATGTAGAGGTCACACAGGCTCCTAAGCTAATTATGGGCCCCAGATCACATCAAATTGATGGGGTTTGCAGTAATATTTATACCCTTTCCCATATTAGGGAGCTACTCTCTTCCCTAATCTAGCTTTCTGGTCCTTTTCCCAGCCATGACATCATCTCCCCAGACAATAATTAGGATTTACCTGCATATCAGATTTCAGGTTCAGGAAGAAAAAACAAAACACTAGTATAGCTACAGGCCCTTTGAAATATAACTAAAATAGGCTTACTAGCTATCTACAAAAACGGAGGACCTTTACCTGCACTATTCCAGCCTTTAGGTCCATAATTGTCCAACAGTTTGTTTGGCTTTGTATATTAACTCTCTTTTCAGCCACCAGGTTCCAGATGCTAGCAGGATTCGACCAGACTTCCCTGGACAGACAACCCCACCAATGTGTCCTGGAGCCCTGCATCCTCAGAGCCCTTCCCCACTAGGGAAAGAGAGAGACAGGCTGGGAGTAAGCCCATGTTCAGCGGGGAAGTAATTACAGAAGCCAGACCTTCAGCCTTTTGCACCCCACAATGATCATGGGTCCACACTCCCAGAGGGATAAAGAATAGGAAAGCTATCAGGGGAGGGGATGGGATACAGAGTTCTGGTGGTGGGAATTGTGTGAAGCTGTACTCCTCTTATCCTATGGTTTTGTCAATGTTTCCTTTTATAAATAAAAAATTTTAAAAAAGAAACTTAATTCTATTAATAAATATCACTATCAGACTTATTTAACTATAAAATGTGCACTGATTTTGCAAGTTTTAGGCTACTATTTTAAACTCTTATTTATACCACCTTTACTATAGCCAATATTTTCGTTTTATTAACATTTACTTAGAAATTTTACAATTGTGGAATAAAATATCTAGTAATAGTGCCTTCATGTAAACTATATATGTTTTTGGAATTCAGACCCACTTTTAGAAAATATTATTAAAGGTGCACTGAACTTCAAATGTCAACTTAAAAAATTTAGGGATTCTTTCAATTCCTTCTGTCAGTGTATGTCTGTTACCAGTTGTGCCAGTTGGTACAGTTCTCTGCATTTCTACATGTATTAGGGAAGTCAACTGGTACAGTAAGAATGATGGCTGCTGCTAGTGATATACAGAAATCAAAGAAAATTTCCGTTTCACTCTCTGCCCTTATCCAGATTTTTAGTCCTATTTTAAACTCTGACATGATCTTTCCAAACAATAGTCTTAGCCCGGCTGCATGTCAGATATTGGGCTCAGGGAAAAATGATTAAATTATGGGCCCCTTGGAAAATGGACTGCCTAGCTTCTTCCCACACCAAGACCCTTAGTTCTATCTGCTTCATTCTAACCACTAGGTTCTTTATTATTAAACAAACTGTCCTGATTTATACCTTACAGCTTTTCAGCTACCATGTTGCAGATGCTACCATGATGCCAACCTAACTTCCCTGGGCAGAGGACCTCACCAATGTGTCCTGGAATCACACCTCCCCAGAGTCCTGCCCCACTAGGGAAAGAGAAACAGGCTGGGGGTATCGATCAACCTGCCAACACCCATGTTTAGCTGAGGAGCAATTACAGATTCCAGACCTCTTTCCTTCTGTACCCTATGAGGAATTTTGGTCCATACCCCCAGAGGGATAAAGAACTGGGAAGATTCCAATGAAGGGGATGGGATATGAAAATTTGGTGGCAGGAATCATATGGAATAATACCCCTCTTACCCTACAATCTTTGTTAATCTTTATTAAATCACTAATTTAAAAATTTCAGTTTCCTGTACTGGGTGTTAGAAAAGTTATGACACATTTTTGCATAGAACAATACATCATGACTTTTCTAGCAACTCAATAATTATAAACAAAGTCAACAAAAACATACTGAGAACAAAAATGAGAATGAAATGAAAATAATAGGAATATCTTTGCCCGCTTCATAGCAGGTGATTTCTACTCTAAAGTCCCGGTCCATGCTTACAGCTATAGATTCCCACAGATTATTTTTTTATAGTTAAGAAAACGTGCCTCTGAAGGCAGAAATCCAAATTTCTGAATCGTGACAGCAACAGCTGAAGACTAAAGATAGACAGTCAAAACAACGTTTTCTGTATATTTCCAGTGGTTAAAAAAAGCAGTTACAGTACATTATGTATGAAGGCTATTGTTTTAACCCTGTGAAGATCCTACCGGGGGAAATATTTACGACAAAACACTGTTTGATTCATCTATTTATACACATTATTAAAACAGTGATGGCTCTAAATTATTTTTTTTGGTTTTTTTATTTCAATGTTTTTTTTTATTAGTGATTAAATAACGATTAACAAGATTGTATGATAACAGGGGTAGAATTCTAAACACAGTTCCCACCACCAGAGTTTTGTCTCCCACCCCCTCCATTGGAAACTTTCCTATTCTTTATCCCTCTCTGGGAGTATGGAACAAAATGATTATTTTTAAAAATTTAAATATATATATATTATTTAAGAAAGGAGACATTAACAAAACCGAGGGATAGGAGGGGTACAACTCCACACAATTCCCACCACCCAATTTCCATATCCCATCTTCTCCCCTGACAGCTTTCCTATTCTCTATCCCTCTGGGAGCATGGACCCAGGGTCTTGTGGGTTGCAGAAGGTGGAAAGTCTGGCTTCTGTAATTGCTTCCCTGCTGAACATGGATGTTGACTGGTCGATCTATATTCCCAGTCTGCCTCTCTCTTTCCCTAGTAGGGTGGGTCTCTGGGGAAGTGGGGCTCTACGACACATTGGTGGGGTTGTCAGTCCAGGGAAGTCTGGTCGGCATCATGCTGGCATCTGGAACCTGGTGGCTGAAAAGAGAGTTAACATAAAAAGCCAAACAAATTGTTGAAGAATCATGGACCCAAAGGCTAGAATAGTACAGATGAAGTGTTGGGGGTTACTCACTGCAGACTCTTGTGTACTTCTGCTTTCACGTATATATTTTGCCCTGGTTTATGGACATGTGTGAACATATGCTCTATCTCTGGTCTATATCTAGGTTTGGGAACCTTACTGGTCAGTGGACCACCTGGAATGGAATTAGAGTATACTATGAAAGGAAAGGTCTCACCGGAGTGATGAAGCTGAAGGGTTGTCATTCCACACCTGAAGTCTCTGGACACAGTCTGAAGTGAAGCATGCTGGGGTGGCACTCAATTGTGTTGATTAGGTTGCGATCGGCAGATGAAATATTATTTGATATGAATTGAGAGAGGCATACAGGAAAGTGGGTCCCACTCTAAGGTTCCAGGATTGGGGGAAATATAGGCTCTATTGTGGAAATGCGAGGTTCCTGCTGTCTTAGGGTTCAAGAAGACAATGGATAGTTCTTGTTATCATCACATTATTTGTTAATTGGGTTAACTTTGAAAAGTCCCTTTGTTAGGGTTTGCTGTATAATACCCAGCATTTTGTAGAAGAACAGAAAGGGAAACTAAAAGGAGGATCTGATTAAATCGAGAGTAGGGCACCAAAGTAAAAACCCTGTGGTGAGGGGGAGGGTGGACATTTGGCTTCCTGGGGTGGGGGGGGGGAGGCAAGGGTGGGTGGTTGGGATGGGACACAGTCTTTTGGTGGTGGGAATGGTGTTTATGTACACTCCTATTAAAGTGTAGTCATATAAACCACTATTTAATTAATATGTGAGGGGAACAATTGATCATACGTCTTGAACTTTTGAAATCACAGAGTCTTTTTAATACATAGGCTGAGTCTTTGATATGCTGACTCTCTCAAAAGTCTAAATTAATTTTTTTATCTTTATTTATGTATTTGATAAAGACAGCCAGAAATTGGGAGGGAAGTGGGTGATGGAGAGGGAAAGAGACAGAGAGACACCTGCAAGTCCTGCTTCACCACTTGCAAAGCTTTCCTCCTGCAGGTGGGGACCAGACGCTTGAACCTGAGTCCTTGCTCACTGGAACATGAGTGCTCAAGCAGGTGCACCACCAGCCAGTCCCACTCTTTTTTTTCCTTAGTGTATTTTTTAGATGTATTTTATATGGGTGTATATTAACTTGATCAGGAAAATCCATCTATTTTAAATAAATGTTGCACTGGTATGTGGCCCACCACATGGTGAAGCACACAGAGTTCAAGGGTGGGTTGCTTTTCCCTCTGCCTGGTGAAAGTTCTTTCTTAAGGTATCTAATTGTTTCCTTCCTATTTCCTTCAGATTCAGACTTCATCTCTTCCCTCTTAACTCGTTCATCTCTGTTACCATAGCTCTATTACCCTCTGACATTGTTCTTATCTGTCACTGCCACTCAAATAAAAATCCCATAAAGACAGAGATGGTCTGTGTAACCCAGCATCTCAAATGGGGCCTTGTTACGCTGTAGTTGTTCGATCAAGGTCTGTTCCCAAAATTAAGAAGCAGTTGAACAGAAGGAGCTTATCCATGCACCTATATACCTGTACTCCCATTCAACACCACCTGCCTCACATGATGCCCATTCACCTCAATCAAAAGCTTCAGTAAATTCATTCAGATCACTCCTGGCAACATATTCTGAGAAAAGCAGGAAGAACAGCAGACCAGAGGCAAATATATAATGTGTCATGTAAATCATCACTACGGATGGCCTTTTTGGCTTAAGTTTTCTGAGGGACCATTACAAATTTAACCTTCCCTATGCAAAGGGAAATTGCAATGATCTCTTGCTTGGCTGGAACACTTCTTGCTAGACAGAAGGCAAAGCAGACATGAACTTGTGACCTTCCCCTCGGAGTAGCTGTACCACCACCCAGCAGGATCAGCTCTTTCAGAGAGCACAATGGTAACACTGTACGGAGGCATGAGTCACAGGAGAAACAGGCAGGCAGTCTGTACAGAATACTATATGCTGAGAAGGCTTCCTTTTTATTTCCAAACCAGAAGAAAGCAATTGGGGAGGGGGGGCTGGTGATTGTGCAGCTGGAATTATATGTCCTTAAAGGAGGAAGATCTAAGCTGTGAGAATCACTTCTTTTTCCCTTTATTTCTCAAGTGGATTTTCCTATCAGGAGTTTCATTCTAGTAAAGTGAGTAAACTGTTCTTTTGAACTTGATGGTCAGGTTTCTGCAGCTCAAAAAATGTTAGACAAAGGTTATGAGGGTGAAAAAAACTAAAAAAAAAAAAAGAATTTAAGTACATCTGAAATTGATGATCAATAATAGTTAATAAAGAGGCAGTAAGAGGGGCTGGGTGGTTCACTTGGTAGAGTGCATGTACTTCCATGGGGCAAGGAACTGGGTTCAGACCCCTGGGTCCCACAAGTCTCACAAGTAGTGAATCAGTGAAAACAGTGTAGCAGTGTAGCAGTGAAAACCAGTGCAGCAGTAAAAACAGTGAAGCAGTGCAGCGTGTGAAGCAGTGAAGCAGGGCTGCAGCAGGTGTCTCTCCTTTCTGTTTCTCTCTCTATCTCTCTCTCTCTCTCTCTCTTTTTTATTTTTTGCCTCAAGGATTTTCACTGGGGCTAAGTGCCAGCACTATGAATCAACTGCTCCTAGTGGCCATTTTTTCTTTCTTCCTTTTTATTGGATAGGACAAAGAGAAATAGAGAGAGGAAGGGGAGATAGAGAAAGATAAACACCTGTAGATCTGCTTCACTGCTTGTGAAGCATCCCCCCTGCAGGTGGGGAGCCAGGGACTCAAACCAGGATCCTTGCATGGGTCCTGTGAACTCAACCAAGTGCACCACCACCCAGCCCTTTGTCTCTCTCCCTTTGAGCTTCTATATCTCTCTCTTTCTCTCACCCTCTGTCAAAAAAAAAAAAGGAGGCAAAAATTAGCTGTAGGAGTTTTATAAGAACCAAGCCCCAGTCATAACCTTGGTGGCAAGGAGAAAGAACAGGGCTTACTGAGACCTTAAATACTATCATTAAAAGCCCATGTGTACATAAAAGAATGAGATGCCCAAGTGAAAGACCCTTAAAAATGTATTTAAAGAGTCTAAAGGATTCAATATTCCAAACATTGAGCTTGTTGTCAAGGAGATTTATGATAAGCATAGTAATTCTCCTTTCAAGTCTAAGCTATCATTTATACCGTCAAGAAACACTGTATTATAATTAAGAATTATTTTACCATAGATAACATTATACTTCCTAAACAGTACTCTTGATGTTTTTATTAAGATTACTAAGCACAAAAACACAGCAATCTATTTAAAAAAATGTCTGTATGTGAAAATACTTATGTGGAAACAAATTGAACCTCTGGCAAAATGAAGAGTGATCACAGAGGAGGGTGGCCTGAGTGGATGGATTATTTATCAGGAGCCTGTGCTTTGAGGTCTAGTCTAAGCCTGCTTCTTCGTCATCATCATCAAGCAATTCCTTCAAGATTTCTGTTTTTCATTTTCTGGCCTATAAGACGTAAATGTTCACACCAATTATTCCACAGTGTAATTCATGTAAATTAGCAAATTACAATCTAAATTTAATTTTTTTTTTTTGTCTCCAGGGTTATTACCAGGGCTGGGTGCCTGCACCATGAATCCACTGCTCCTGGAGACCATTTTTCCCCTTTTGTTGCCCTTGTTGTTTTATCATTGTTGTGATCATTATTATTGTTGTTGTTATCGGATAGGAAAGAGAGAAATGGAGAGAGAAGGGGAAAACAGAGAGGGGGAGAGAAAGATAGACAACTGCAGACCTGCTTCACTGCCTGTGAAGTGACCCCCCTGCAGGTGGGGAGCCAGGGGCTCGAACCGGGATCCTTACGATGGTCCTTGTGCTTCACACCACTTGTGCTCAACCCTGTGCTACCGCCCAACTCCTTACAATCTAAATTTTAAATGGAATTGTATTTGTAATGCAATCTGGTACATATATTTGGGTCCATATATTCCTAGTTAATAGACAATATCACTTTTTTGGATGGGGGGAGAGAAAGAGAGAAGAAGGATAAAGAATAGGAAGAGGAGGAAAGGAGGGAGGGAGGGAGAGGCAGGAGAAAGAGACCACAGCATCAATGCTTCCTTTCATGAGGGGGAGGGTTTGAACCCAGGTTGTACTCATGGCAAAGCAGCATACTACTCAAGTGAGCTATTTCACTAGACTAGAAACAATCACATTACTTACTCCCTGTAAAGAGGGAACTTCCAACCTCACTGTGACTTTTAAACTTTTATACACAGGTCCCTAACAAGTTATCAATTATTTACTTTCCAAAACTTAAAAGTAAAATTATCTCCTCATGGCCTAAGGCAATATTATCAAAGAAGAGAGAAAATATCTTTAGAATAACCAAGTGAGCTTCAAAAGATTTGGATATATAACATTTCTTGGAATAGAATAATATATCACTCACTGTCTTTGTGTCCCTAACATGTTTTTTAAAAAGATAGCAATGTGGTATCTGATTTATTTCAACTGAACATTACAACAGCAAAGGCCTACTGAGGGGAAAAAACACTTTTGAAGGCTAATATTTTAGTTAAGTGCTTTTAAATATTAGCTCATGCAATGCTTAAAATAAATCCATGATATAGATTGTGTTGTAAAATAACCACAATAAGAAAAAAATTGAGACTTGGCTAGTTTGATACTTAGTAACTTTTCAGGTGCCAGCAATGACACTTCTGAAGCTTTCCTATTTGTAACTCTTTTTTTTAATCTGAATATTATATTATTGACCTTTAAATATGTAAAGAGTATATGTCAAGGAAAAGTATATTTCTTTAGGCTCAGTTACATGGAGATCAGTGAAGTTCTCTGGTTGGAGTGCTCCTGCTTCATCTCCATGCCTCGGCCTCGCGTGAGCTTAATGTGCAGCTTGGCGATACGAGAATCCGGCATGAAGCCCAGCCAGTCTATCTTGGCGTTACTCTCGATCGCACCCTGTCATTTCACGAACATCTCATAAAAACTGCAGCAAAGGTGGGCGCGAGGAATCACATCATTGCAAGACTGGCCAGCTCCTCATGGGGCGCGAGCGCTTCCACACTGCGATCATCATCTCTGGCATTATGCTATTCCACTGCAGAATACTGTGCCCCAGGATGGTTCCGTAGCCCCCATGTCCACTTGGTCGATTCCAAATTATATTCCTCCATGAGGATCATTTCTGGAACCATCCGTTCCACCCCGGTTCCATGGCTGCCAGTTCTTAGCAACATCGCCCCGCCAGATATTCGTTGGGATGCGGCATCATCTAAGTTCATTTCCCATGTCTACGCTCGACCGGACCTGCCAATATACGCGGATATCTTCGCCCACCCTGTCCAACGCTTGACGTCTCGTCATCCAATCTGGTCCCCTATGCCTACACTGAACTTCTCTGTTCCAGACTCTTGGAAACAGAGTTAGCAGTCAGCTGAGGTAAAGAACAAACACCTCATCGCAGACCCCTGCAAGCGTCAACCCGGCTTTGCCCTAGCACGTTATGATCGGGCCCTCCTCAATCGCTATCGAACAGGCCATGGCCGGTGCGCCGCTATGTTCCATCGCTGGGGGGCCAGAGACGACCCTCACTGCCCCTGCGGCTCCAGACAGACTATGACCCACATAGTCAACGCCTGCCACCTCTCCAGATTCAAAGGAGGTCTCGAAACTTTACATCAGGCTCAACCTGACGCTGTTGACTGGCTACGGAAGAAGGGCAAACACTAGAAGAAGAATCTCCTGGGCTAAGTTACACTTGCCAGCTCACTTTGTATACAGATGTTTTCCTAAACTACAGATTATACCTTCTGTTTCTCACTGACTATAGGATTAAGTTCAGTACTTCATGTGGCCTCAAGGCCTAATCTATGCAGTTTCAATATCCTCTGTCATTTTTTTAATTTATTTTTTTTATTTATAAGATGGACCAATTGACAAAACCATAGGATAAGAGGGGTACAACTCCACACAATTCCCACCACCAGATCTCTTTGTAATTCTATGTTATTTTGATTATACTTGTGCTTTTTCCACTACTGATTCACAAATCAGTGGTTATCCAAATGTGGGTCCCCAACAGTGACTGTATCATTTGGGGTTATATTTCTGAAGGAGTATTCTTACATTCTTTGTGAATATTTCCATCCACTGAATAAAATTCCTAAAGTTATAGCCCAGAAGTATGCTCTATTAAGTCTTCAGGTGCTTATGAAGCATACCAATGTCAGTGAACCACTGCATTTCAAAATCCATGTGAGAAGACCAAAAAAAAAAAAAAGACAGAATTATATGTAGTGAGTCCTTTCCTAAATACTCATGTGCTGGTCTAGAGGAATCTGTGTCATCAAATTGTGATCACGGGGATTGTCAAACTCAAAAATCCTTAAGGCAAGATGGCAAGTAGGTGTTATCTCAGTGTCAAGTCAAATAAATCAGTTGTGTCGAGCCACTGAGATGATAGGCTACATCCAGTCGGAATGAGTATCAAGACTGGTTAGTAATGTCTACCATGGGCCAGGGTGCCCACAGGTCACAGAAGGCAGGACTGAGCATGTGTAGAGTGATCAAGTGCAGGAACCCTTAAGTAAACCAACATCTGAGTATTTCCAGTATAAGGAGCCAAGTTAAGAAAAATACAGCTATAGAAATAAGGCGTCCTAATGATAACCTGATATAGAACAATGATAACTTAATATAGAGAACTGAAGCAATTCATGAAAATTAGGAGCAAAATCCTATTTACCACAGTTCGTAAGTTTTCTCAAAAAACATCTCTGAGTATATATATATTAAGGATTCTATGGTCAGGGTAAACAAAAAAGAAAGAAAAGGGGAGTCAGGCGGTAGCGCAGAGGATTAAACGTACGTGGTGCAAAGCCCAAGGGCCAGAGTAAGGATCCAGGTTCCAGCCCCTGGCTCCCCACCTGCAGGGAAGTCACTTCACAGGTGGTGAAGCAGGTCTGCAGGTGTCTGTCTTTCTTTCCCCCTCTCTGTCTTCCCCTCCTCTCTCCATTTCTCTCTGTCCTATCCAACAACGATGACAACAAGAATAACTACAACAATAAAACAAGGGCAACAGAAGGGAATAAATAAAAAAAAAAAGAAAGGAGAAAGTATTCTATTGGAATCTTAAGTACTAAGTGGAACAAATCAACTTGAAATGGCTCTATATATAGGATCCCAAGCATATAATGTTCTGGAAAAGACAAAATAATGGAGATAATAATTTTTTTTAAATGTCACTAGTTTCCAGAGGTGCAGTAGGGAAACATAAATGAGCAGAGTACAGATTTTTAGGACAGTAAAAGTACTCTGTGATAGTATAATGCCAGGCATATGTCACTGAACGTTTCTCTGAAGTCATAAAACCTATATGTACCATCCTCAACCCTAAGGTAACTGTAGATTTTCTTTGCAGGAAGGTGGTTATGATATGTCAATAGAGGTTCATTCTTCAATTAAAAAAAGGGACATTCTGAAAAAAATGTTGCTGGTGAGAAAGGCTACGCTTGTGGGGGAGCAGAAAACATGGAAATTCATTGTATATCCTGCTCAGTATTGTTGGAAAACTAAAACTAATCTTTAAGAAAAGACTTCTTCAAGCATTCTGTTCCAGCCTCATCTAGAGATCTGGAAAGAGAGCAAGGAGGACCTAGAATTCCCATTTCTGACAAAAAAAAAAAAAAAAACAGTTACCCTAGAACTACATTTCTGTCCTGCAAAAGAGTTTTCATTGTTTTAGATGAGGTTGGTTACAGACCTGTGTGATGTATGGCTGGCTAGGTCTGCCTCCCCATTTAAACTGTAGTGAGCTCTTTCAAAGACAGAGATCTGATTTTGTTTCTTTGTGTTCCTCCCACAATATCTTCCTGAAATATTTTGCTCGTAATAGCACTTTAATATTCGTTTTTAAAAAAATAAGTTAACCACAAAAGAAAATAGCTAGCAATTTCAAAGTGTCTGCTCTATTCTGGTAGCTTTACAGATATTACAATAACTCTGCACAAAATGTATTTTCATCTTCCTTTGTAAGCTTAAGAAAAAAAAACTCATGTTCTCAGAGCTGAGATACGAAACTAAAAACCAGTAATTCCTGAAGGCTTTATTCAAAACCATCCCAATCTCACTCCAAAATTCTTTAACTAGAAAGTCATCTTTAAAAATTAATTCATTGGGAGTTGGGCCGTAGCACAGCGGGTTAAGCGCAGGTGGCACAAAGCACAAGGACTGATGTAAGGATCCCGGTTCAAGCCCAGGCTCCCCACCTGCAGGGGAGTCGCTTCACAAGCGGTGAAACAGGTCTGCAAGTGTCTATCTTTCTCTAACCCTCTCTATCTTCCCCCTCCTTTCTCCATTTCTCTCTGTCCTATCCAACAACTACCACAACAATAAAACAATAAGGGCAACAAAAGGGAATAAATAAATAAAATAAATATTCAAAAAAAAAAAACTAATTCATCTAGGGGCCCAGATAGTGGTGCAGTGGGCTAAGTGCACATAGTATGAAGTGTAAGGACCCATGCCAAGGATCCTAGTTCGAACTCCTGGCTCCCCACCTGTGGCGGAGGGGGGGTGTCACTTCCCAGATTTTTCTATTTTTCTCTATCCCTCTTTATCTTCTCCTCCCCTCTCAATTTCTCTCTCTCTTGTCGAAAATAAAAATTAAAAAAAAGAGAGAAAAAATGGCCACAGGAGCAATGCTTTCAAAGTGCAGGCATGGATATCCAGTGATAACTTTGGAGGCAAAAACAAACAAACAAAAGCCCACTGATTACTCTATGAAACAGAGTATATTTATGGTTTTATACATAGATGGACATTTCATATACAATTATTAAAAATAATTGAGTCTGACTAGCTTATTAGTGAACCTACATTTATATATAATTATTTATGAACTGAGGCATTTCTCTGAAACAGACATTTCATATACAAATATTAAAAATAATTGAGTCTGACTAGCTATATTAGTTAACCTACATTTATATATCATATATGTGAACTCAGGCATTTCTCTGTCGTCATTCACCTTTGCTTTCATTCTGTAGATATCTCTAATATGGCTTTTCAACTGATGAGATAGGTTAGTTCTTCATCCTACACACCCATAATCTTAATCAGCTAATGTTAAAAGCTTTCTAGCTTTGAGGTTTTCTATTTAAAAAAAAAAAAAGGGACAGATTTTCAGCCAAAGAACTACTTTGCTCCCAGAGCTTTGACCAAATGTAATTAGAGAATGCATGAGGCATGAGGCAAAATAAGTCATTAAACCAGAAATTCTAGAAGGCAACAAGTTGTCATTCAATTCTCTGCATGACATACATTAAGTATTCAATAAACACTAGAGCTTAAAACAGTTACAAATGAGAGAGTACGTGTTCTTTTGTTCTGTATCTACTGAAAAGATAAGACCTAGTTACAATAGAACTGTCTCTAAATAAGGAGAAAAGTAAGTCAAGAGTATAGTGACTAGAATGTAATCTCTTGGATGTTTTTCTCCATTTTCACAACATCAGGTTGATTCCACTCTTGTCCAATTCTACATTGTCATTCATTAGTCAAAAGTAATTTCCACTTCAGAAAGACTGAGCAGGAAGGTGACAATTTTTCCTACCTTAGTGTCCTATTCAGCTTTATCCCTCCTCTTCTCAAATCTAGACCTTCAAAAATCACGGGAAAAAATATAACCCTAAGACTCAAAAAGAAAAATATCTATATTTCCTGAGAATTCAAGATTTAGTTAAAAAGTCACGACTCTTAAAAAAAAAAATTTTTGGTTGGAGAGTGGTGGTAACTAGAGAGGAAGATGTAAGGAAGTAGGAGGGATATTTCAAGGGGTCTTTTTGTTAAATATTTGGTGCTAAGTACAGTGAATCTTATAGACACAGAGAGGTATAAACTAGACCGTCTTGAGGGGGAATAGGCAGTACTGCACCCATTAAGCACACATGTCACCATCCATAAGGACAAAAGTTTGAGTTCCAAGTTCATGTGGAGTTTCAGACTCCTGCTCCCCATCTTCAGAAGGAAAACTTAATGAGTGGTGAAGTAGATCTCTATCTATCTATCATCTCCCACTCCCCTCTCAATTTCTATCTGTCTTAGCAAACAAAATAGAAAAAAAAAATACACCAAGAACAGTGAGTTCATAGTGCCAAGATGAAGCCCTGCTGATTAATCTTGGTGGCAACAACAACAATAATAGAGTCTTGAATTTATAGTTATGGAAACCAATGTCAAGTCAACTTAAAGAAAGCAACTAGAACCCTGTTTATTTTTTTTTAAATCCTCTGTGCAATGTAAAAAATGTGTTCTCACTGTACAAAACTATAAACATAACCTGTAAGTCATTGGAGAAAAGAATCTCCTGTCCTGGTGGAAAGCTAGCCATCTGAATAGCATATTTGAAAACAACCGGTCATCTAAACATAAACATCTCCCCATAAAACCTATGTGTGAAACATACCTATATGTGAATGTGGGAGGGTCTAACTGCACAGGAATGAAAAAATCAAATGTTCTCAAAAGAAACAGAAAACCTTACAAACCTTAACATTTCTTTGTATTTCGTCACCACTAGGGTTTCAGCACTACAGGCCATTTTCCGCCCAGATCTAAAGAGACAGCCTTGGATGAACTGAAGCAAGGAGCTTCAGTAAGGACAGCAAGACAGAACCACCACAGGGCATCTCTCTGACCTGGTCTGCTAATGGCCAGACACTGTTTTCTGGATGCCTGGGCAAACTGGCACAGACATGGCCGATGACCTTTGGCACATTCTAGAAATATACGCAAAAAACAAAAAAAACACCTATATTTAAAAAGCGTATAAATCAAAACTGGCTTTCTGACCAAAAGCAAAAAGAAAAAGAGAGGCTGGGTGGTAGTTCACCTGGTTGAGTGCACATGTGACAATGCATAAGGACCCAGGTTCAAGTCCCTGATCCCCACCTGCAGGAGGAAAGCTTCACAAGTGGTGAAGCAGGGCAGCCGGAGTCTGACTCTACTTCTCAATTTCTGTCTGTTTCTATCCAATAAATAAGTAGAGACAGTAAAAATAATTATTTTAAAAATAAAAAGGCAGAAAGAAAGATAGAATGGCACAGAATTTTCCTGACTGGATGCTGAGCTCCAACTTGTCTTGTGTGAGTGACAAAGAAAGTACACAATCAAGTAAGCTATCTTGGGGAGTCCTGGTTGGAACATATTAAGAAAACGTTTTGCACCACAGTCTGTCTGTACGTCTAGTTAGCCAGGATAATGTGACTGTGATAGAAGTCAAGTGGTGTGCATGTCTTAGTCACACAGATAAAGGTGTTCATATTCACGCTTGGTACAGCACTTCAAAATCCAAAGGAAGGGGGCTGGGATGTGGTGCAGCTGGTTGAGTGCATGGGCTAGGACCATGTGCTAGGACCCAGGTTCAAGGTTCAAGGACCTGGTCCCCATATGCAGAGGGCAAGCTTCAACAGAGCTGGTCCAGTGCTGCAGGTCAGCCTCTCCCTCTCCCTCTCCCTCTCCCTCTCCCTCTCCCTCTCCCTCTCCCTCTCCCTCTCCCTCTCCCTCTCCCTCTCCTTCTGTGTGTGTGTGTGTGTGTGTGTGTCTTGTCTGTGTCTCTGTGTGTGTGTGTGTGTGTCTTGTCTGTGTCTCTGTGTGTGTGTGTGTGTGTCTCCCCCTCTCCCTCCCTACCTTCTTCATTTTTCTTACTCTTTATCAAAAAGTAAATGATCAGAAATGGTGGGGATGGCCACAAAAAACATACAAATGAATGAAGTCCAGAGACTGAAGATATAATGGCCTGCCTGCCTCACTTCAGCATTTAAAAAGATGCTGATTTCTAGATTCCTCAAAGTTATATTGTCAAGGCTACAGGAATGTAGCAAAGACAGTTGCTTAGACATTCTAGACATGATTTCTTAGCATTAGTCAACTTTGGCACTAATCATCCTCTCTCATTTTTATTCTTGATATGTGGAAAACAGCTGACACTGCTGATAACAGCATCTACTCTGAACACTGTCAGGAACTATCATTTCTACTTTTTGAAGCAGCTGGAAGAAATCTCTCAGCACATCCACTTAAAGTATATATCATTCTTCAAATTCTCGTGATGGCTCCATCTGAGGTGTAAACTGTGCTTTTTTGTTGGTCTGCTTCTAAATTCTTCTTCTAAGACCCCTTCTGTTTCATTGGTTTAATCCCCCCTGCTTAACACTGTATTCTATTTACATAACCACTGTTAACTAAGCACCCCCCTGCCTCCAGGGCATTGGTTTAATCCCCACTGTTTTGCACGCTTTTTCCTTCTCCCCACCCCCTATCCTAGGTACATCCTCTTTGGACCTTATATATCCTCAGGATATATAAGGACAGGATTGTGATTAGAGATAGCTTAGATTGTGCTGCGTTCCACATGAATAAAGACTGAACTGCGTACCACTCAGCCATGAGTCCCTGGTCGTCGTCTCTCTCCCGCCTGCGAAGCTAGCCTGGCATAATGGTGCCCTGAACAGGGACTGACACTTTTTCAACTGAAAGATTCTTGCATTTTAGTCATTCAAAATTCCACATGAAAAGCTGTCCTTAGAAATCTTTCTAGGAAGAGCAAACAAGATAAGTCACCAGGGAAGGTGGCCTGTCTTTGATATCTCTCCATCTCTCTCTCTCTCTCTCTCTCTCTCTCCATTTCTGTCCTCTTTCTCTCTCTCTGTTTCTTTCTTTTTTTTAATTTACTTATAAATTGAAAATATTGGCAAGACCACAGCTTAAGAGGTGATACAATTCCACACAATCCCGACCACCAGAGTTCTGTAACCCATCCCCTCCACAAGAAGCTTTCCTGTTCTTTATCCCTCTGGGAGTATGGACCCAGGATCATTATGGGGTGCAGAAGGTGGGAGGTCTGGCTTCTGTAATTGCTTCCCCACTGGACATGGGCATTAGCAGGTATATCCATGCTCCCCGCCTGTTTCTACCTTTCCCTAGTGGGACAGGGCTCTGGGGAGGTGAGGTTCCAGAACACACTGGTAAGGTGGTCTGCCTGGAGAGTTCAGGTTGCCCTCATGGTAGCATCTGCAACTTGGTGGTTGAAAAGCATTAAGATATAAAGCAGAACAAACTGATTAACAATCAGGAACCTAAAGGCAAGAATATAGCAGATGAGATTTGGCGGTCTCCATTTTGGAAAAAGCTAGGAAGTCTATTTTAGGTATCTCCTAAGGGTCCTAGGACTTTATTAATTTTTGCCTGAGCCTAACAGTTAACATGTAGGTGGACCAAAGGTATTGTCTGGGGAGATGGTATCAGAGTTGGGTCTCTCTCTCTCTCTTTCTCTGAAAAGTCAGCCCAGAACAGTGAAGCCCTGTCAATGACAAAATGAAAGTAAATTCTCCCTGCTACACCTCCCTCCATTTAACAGAAATGTCTAAAGAAATACTTAGAGCCACAAAGATTTCCATAATGTGGAAAGCAATGACTACTATTAACATGACTTGCTTTCTAACAAAGGCATTGCCATTTGAAAGAAAATCTAATAGATATTCTGTATGTAGCAAAAGCAATCAACTGATTAAAGGACCAGCTGCCATTTTTAAGCACACAGTCATAATATTATAAAGTACAATAATTAGTCACCTCTCTCAATTCCTAGAATCTAGTCACTGGAAAATTAAGCTGACCAAGTCAAGATTTCAGTTCAGTATGCCTCTATATTTCTTTATTTCTACTTATTTTTTTCCTACTACTACTTATCCTCCTGAAAATATCAGTCTAGCCATGTCAGCCTCTGCCTTTATAAGTTTCAATGGTGGCAAATGCTAGAAGAAGAAGAAGTTTCAATAGCCTGGGTACATATGTGATAAATTAAGTGCAAGTGGCCGGGTAAGGATCCCGATTCAAGCCCCTGGCTCCCCACCTGCAGGGGAGTCACTTCATAGGCGGTGAAGCAGGTCTGCAGGTGTCTGTCTTTCTCACTCCCTCTCTGTCTTCCCCTCCTCTCTCCATTTCTCTCTGTCCCATTCAACAATGATGACATCAATAACAACAACAATAATAACTACAACAATAAAACAACTAGGGCAACAAAAGGGAATAAATAAATAAATAAACTGCAAATCCTTTAACTAATGCTGCTCCTACTTTACTTAGGAAAAATAACACATTCTTGAGGCAAGCTAATGCCAGGATCCTGTTCTGCCAGGCCCAGAGCTTTCTTTTAGCCTCATATGGTGCCAAATCTTCCCAAACACCCCTCATACCCACATGCACAGATCTGCCGCTGCCCATGTTTTCACACTTTGATGATTTTAATCTTCCTCCTGCCTGCCTGCTATCCCTAAAATGCTTTTCTCTCCTGCTGTGAATCCCACTCAAGACCCCAGGAAAATGTTACTTCATTATGTGGCTTTCCATAGCTCCTTGGCACACCTGTTAGATCCTCCATTATTTTAACAAAAAAGCATACTCTACTACACATCTGTTGACTATGTATATACATACAAACATACATCTGCTTTCCCCAGATGACTGTGAACTCCATAAAAATATGGCCAGCATCTTTACCCTACTATGGTGAAGATGCACTCAAGACATACAGTCATTTTCAGAGGGTTCGGTGAACAGCATGTATTTAACATGTCACAGCAGTACCTCTGATCAGTAATCTAACTGCCTCTGACACTCCACCAGAGGACCACGGAAAGAACTTTAGCCCACCCTGGGCACTTACATGTCTTTTAAAAAGAATGTCCCATGGTTGTTCTTGTACCACTGATTTTACATAGTACAATCTTTACGATCCTATAATATAACTGATGTAGGAAATTACTGGTTACTTCTTACAGACTTCTAGGAATCCTCATAGAAATAAATAAGTTCAAATGCCTACTACAATATAATCAAGATTTGTTGATAGGGAACCAGTCAAAGTGACTGAAGACATATAAAATAATTCTTTAGCAATGTGAAGTAAAAGGCAATCACCAGACACTGTTTGCTATTTGACGTAAGGAAGATTCAAAGTGAGCAGTATTTGTGGGTCCCCAATTGTTTGCTGGCAGATCCTTGTCTGCTCTTGTGTTGGGCTGCACTGGGATGGGACATGAGCAAGCACTAGCAGAGCAACCCAAGATAACACAGAAACAGAAATGCATAGCAACCTCTTGAAAATGCCTACAGAAGACATAAAACGAATAAAGGAAGTAAAGAAATAAAACTCCTGATCCCCAACCCCCCCCCCACCCTCCCAACACTTCATCTGCACTATTCCAGCCTTTAGGTCCATGATTGGTCAACAATTTGTTTGGCTTTGTATGTTAACTCTCTTTTCAGCCGCCACCAGGTTCCAGATGCTAGCAGGATGCTGACCAGACTTCCCCGGACAGACAACCCCACCAATGTGTCTTGTAGCTCCGCTTCCCCAGAGCCCTTCCCCACTAGGGAAAGAGAGAGACAGGCTGGGAGTCTGGATCGACCAGTCAATGCCCATTTTCAGCGGGGAAGCAATTACAGAAGCCAGACCTTCACCTTCTGCATCCCATAATGACTTTGGATCCATACTCCCAGAGGGATAAAGAATAGAAAGCTATCAGGGGATGGAATTGGATACAGAGATCTTTTGGTGCAAATTGTGTGGAGTTGTACCCCTTTTAGCCTATGGTTTTGTTAATGTCTCCTTTTTTAAATAAATAAAAAAATTTTAAAAAAGAAATAAAACTCCTACCACAACCTAAATGTATATGCTTCTTTTAAAATGCTTTTGATTATCCTAGCAATGAAGTGATTGATATTCATAGAGAAAGTATATAGAAGTAAACACCACTGCAAATACAGTTATATATCTAAAAGCTGAAGATGTTGGCTAAGAGATGGCAATCTATAATACAACAGCTTATTTTTTAAGAAAGATAGCACTTTGACATTAAAACTGGTTTCTCAACAAAACAAGTAAATAGGATAACCAACAGCTAATTGACTCCTGAGTAAAAAAGGCAAGTTGGTGCCTAAAACAAATCTTTCCAGACACGTATGGCAGTAATTAGTGTTACTCATCAAGCCTCCCAGCTGTCTTTCTCCTGGGCAGATGGTATGATAGCACTTCCTGGACCCTTAAAACATGTGACTAATTCTGACCAATGATTTGCAAGTGCAAGTAACCAAACAACTCACTGCCAGGGTAAGATCTTCCAGAGTTCTCTCTGTCCTCTTTTATTTCAGGAAAATGTGTAGAATGGGGTTGCTGGAAGCCCAGCCCAAGTTTCAAATGGATTATAATCAGCCTGGCCCATTCATCTACAGAATGAACACTTAGTATGAGCAAGAAGAAAAATCTATACTTAATGCTTTTATTATACTAATATAAGTATTAAGTAAAGCATCACTAGAAATATACATTGGGTTACTAGTTCTTGAGAATATAGTATGCCTTTGTTGAAATATTTGTTTAAATGCTCAGTTAACCTCTGATACACTAAGAATAGGATAGTTTATAAAACAGAATCCATAAACTGTATAAACTATCTATAAACATGCATCTACATTGTAATATGAAGTATAATCACTACTGCATTTAAAAACCCTAAAATCAAAGTTATCACAATTCTGGCCCACACCAATAATTCATACAGAAAACAAACTATGAGCTTAATCTTTGTGAGTTTGTTTATCTTGTCAGTAAAAAATCCACAGTGATAGTTTCTCCAATGAGAATAATTTCTCATTACTATATGATTCTACTTTGTAAAATTAGTTAATTGTTATTTCTCATTACCAAGACTCTTTCATTTTTTTTTTTTTTATTTTTACCTCCTGGATTATTGCTGGGGTTTGGTGGCTGCACTACAAATCCACTGCTCCTAGAGGCCATTTTCCCCATTTTTTTGTTGCCCTTGTTGTTGTTGTTAAATAGAATAGAGAGAAATGGAGAGAGGGGAAGACAGAGAGGAGGAGAGAAAGATAGACACCTGCAGACCTGCTTCACTGATTGTGAAGTGACTCCCCTGCCGGTGGGGAGCCGGGGCTCGAACCCAGATCTTTATGCTGGTCCTTGCACTTTGCGCCGTGTGCTTTTAAAGCACTGTGCTACCACCCAGCATGACTTCACTCTTTTTCAGAGAGGAAAAACAGATACCAACACACCAAAGCCACAGGAGTTAGGGATTCAACCTGAGTTGCTCAGATGGCAAAGCAGATGCCTTCCCAGGTGAGTTATCTCACTGACCTAATAAGTTAAAAAATATATAGTTAATCAAGTCGAAAGACTTCTTTTTGTTTTAATATTTTTTATCTCTTATTTATTTACCGGATAGAGACAGTCAGAAATCGAGGGGGAAAGGGAAAACAGAGAGAGACAGACAGACAGACAGACATGCAGCACTGATTCACCACTCCTGAAGCTTTCCCTGGATCCTTGTGCACTGTAATGTGTGTGTTTAACCAAGTGTGCCACCACCTGACCCCAACTTCTCTATATCCAGTCCTCTCAATTTCTGGATGTCTCTATCCAATAAAGATAATAAAAATATTTTAAAAGATACATTTTTTTGCTATATATAAACACAGTCAATGTTACTTTAATCTATCATTTTGGGATCATTATGGATATATATATATATATATATATTTAAAATACTGTCTTTGGGAAATCGAGCGGTAGTGCAGAAGGTTAAGTGCACGTGGCGCAAAGCACAAGGACCAGCATAAGGATCCCGGTTTGAGCCCCCGGCTCCCCACCTGCAGGGGAGTCGCTGCACAGGCGGTGAAGCAGGTCTGCAGGTGTCTTTCTCTCCCCCTCTCTGTCTTCCCCTCCTCTCTCCATTTCTCTCTGTCCTATCCAATAACGATGGCATCAATAACAACAACAATAATAATTATAAGCGCAACAAAAGAGAAAATAAATAAATATGAAAAATTTTACATAAATAAATAAATAAAATACTGTCTTTGGGGCTGGGCGGTAGCGCATCTTGTGCTGTGCACACAGTACTAAGCCCACCTGCTCATGGATCTGGGTTCGAGTGCCTGTTCCTCATAAATGGGAAAACAGGTCTGCAGACGTCTCTCTGTCCCATCCAGTAAAATGGAAAAAAAAAAAAGCTGCAAGGAGCAGTGGACTCATAGTACCGGGACCGAACCCCAGCAATAACCCTGGAGGGAGGAAGGAAATAAATAAATAAATAAATAAATAAATAAATAAATAAAAATATGTTGTCTTGAATGTATGTGAAATAGGGCATTCATTTAAAAAAAAAACATTTCATTCATTTATTAATGAGAAAGATGAGAGGAGAGAGAAAGAAGCAGACATCACTTTGGTACATGTGCCGCCGGGGATTGAACTCGGGACCTCATTCTTGAGAGTCCAATGCCTTATCCACTGTGCTACTTCCCCGAACACGGACATTCATATCTAAGTTAAAAAGCCAAAGTCGGGGGTCGCGCAGCAGGTTAAGCACATGTGGCGCGAAGTGCAAGGACCAGTTGACGCCATCATCATCAACAACAAGAATAACTACAACAATAAAGAACAAGGGCAACAAAAGGGAAATAAATAATAATAAAAAAAGCCAAAATAGTTTTCTGTTAACAGCACTGAAACATATGAAAGTGGCTAATACCGTTCACGCCAAAAAAAAAAAAAAAGTATTGGATTTTAATCCCAAGGACATCATCTTTCTGCACTTTGGGGACATGTGCTTTGTGTCCGTCTCAGAATAGGACCTACACCAATGCCACTGCAGTTTGTGACCACAGACTCCCAAAGCTGAATTTGAATTCATGATACGTGAAAGATTTATTCTTCTTGCTCCTCATGGGGATGAGATGCCTCTACTCTCTGAACTTTGACTCATGTTGCCCCAAATGTTTTCACTCCTCTACATTTTCTCAGCTTCCGAAAAGCTAACCCTCAAAATAACGGATTTGATGAATTACTTGCATGCTCCTAATCCATAGGTTGAGCAAATATTCTAATCCTGATGGATATTTCTATATGACGTGGTTTTGGTTTTTTTGTTTCTTTGTTTTCTTTTTTTCCTCCAGGGTTATTGCTGAGGCTCGGTGCCTGGAGGCTCCCCCCCACCCCTTTTGTTGCACTTGTTGTTTTATTGTCATTATGGTTATTATTGTTGTTGTTGTTATTGATGCCTTTGTTGTTGGATAGGACAGAGAGAAATGGAGAGAGGAAGGGAAAACAGAGAGGGGGAGAGAAAGAAAGACACCTGTAGACCTGCTTTACCGGTTGTGAAGCGACTCCCCTGTAGGTGGGGAGCCGGGGGCTCGAACCAGGATCCTCACGCTGGTCCTTGTGCTTCTCTGGTCCTCTCTACCTTCCCTCCTCTCTCCATTTCTCCATGTCCTATCCATTAATGAATGACATCAACAATAACAGTAATAACCACAACAAGGCTACAACAACAAGGGCAACAAAAGGGATTAAAAAAAAAAAAAAAGGCCTCCAGGAACAGTGGATTCATGGTGCAGGCACAGAGCCCCAGCAATAACCCTGGAGGCAAAAAATTAAATAAATAAACAAATAAATACGGAGTTACCTTATCATCCAGCAATCCCACTCTTGAGTATTTATCCAGTGGACAGTCAAGAACTAATCCAAAGGAACATATGCACCCCTATGTTCACAGCTGCATTATTCACAACAGCCAAAGAGTGGAAGCAGCCTAAATGCCCATCAGCAGATGACTTGCGGAAGAAGTTATGGGATCTATACTCCACGGACTACTACTCTGCAATCAAGAAAAATGATGTTGTCAGTTGAGAAAAAATGAATGCAAGTGGAAATTCTGCTTAGCAAAATAAGGAGAGAGATATAAGACAACTACTGGATGGTTTCACTCATATGTGGAATCTAGAGATCTGACTTACATAAACTTGCAAAAAAAAAAAAAAAACAGAAGCAAACAAACTGTTTGTAAGACTTTATGAGAACTCTACTGGCTATCTCTGGGAGGGTGCGGATACAGAGCTTTGGTGGTAGGTGTGGTTTGGAGCTATACATTGTAATCTTACAATCTTGTAACAAAGTATTCATAACAAATGAAAGACTTCAAAAATTCAACCCATTTACTGATTATAACCTCTAGTTTAACTAAAAAGGATGCTTAAGAAAGTAAGAGTCCACAGCTATAAAAAATAGTGACTTCACTGTTTTCAGCCCATCTTGGATGGGCCTTGAAAAATTCGTGTTAAGTAAAATAAGTCAGAAACAGAAGGATAAATATGGGATAATCTCACTCTCAGGCAGAAATTGAAAAACAAGATCAGAAGAGAAAACACAAGTAGAACCTGAACTAGAATTGCTGTATTGCACCAAAGTAAAAGACTCTGGAGTGGGACGGGGAGAGAATACAGGTCCAAAAAAGGATGACAGAGGACCTAGTGGGGGTTGTATTGTTATGTGGAAAACTGGCAAATGTTATGCATGTAGAAACTATTGTATTTACTGTTGAATACAAAACATTAATTCCCCAATAAAGAAATAAAAGAAGAGTTCAATGATCAAAATAAATAAAAATAAAGCAATATTATTTTTATCCTTCTACCCAAGTACAGCCTCTATAAGCAGGTCAAGTTTGTGTAAATTTTTCAGGTCTTACACTGAATCCACAAACACACTACACAGACCTAGGTACAAGAGCACAAAGCATGCAATATATATAAAAAGTTATGTGGGGAAGGAGAGTGAGGCGGGAGGGTCGGCTTAGTGTACTGGCACATGAACCTTGGCAAAGTGAAGGCTGGCATGAGCAATAGTGTTAGACCAATTTGGAAACACCAAGGCTTTTTAATAATTGAAAAAGTTTTGAAATCATCAAGTTTTGTAGATTGCTTTTACTACTATCTAGCAAAATGTCCTGAACACCTTTCTACAGAGGTCAATATTCTTCTCCATGATAGTTTGAAATGGCCTGGTGACCATTCATTATCTCATGGCAAATTAAGTCATGCTCATTCGTTAGAAATGTTGAATTTTTACTTTTAAATTTTAAGAATTTTAAATGCTTAGCAAGCATCTCTAGATGCACAGAGTTTTCAGCATCTATTTAGATGTGAGGATCATTATCCACCATTGTCAAGGGCTTTAGAGGGCATATTGTAAGAACATATACTTTTTCAGTGACTTTGTAAAAGTTCATTGTTTTTTTCTTATCCTACCAAAAGCAATAGTAGCAAGGAATATTGATCTGCTTAATCGAAATGTATATCTACTGAAGCTTCAGAATTAAAGAGTTTTGGTTACAATGTGATTTTTCACCTTGATTTTTATATACACTAGAATAGTTTGCCTTGAAAACTCTTGAATTAATGAAGCTCTTGCTTGGCACATAATATGGAGAGACTTTTGTAAATAAGCCGTTAAGAAAGCTTCCATAGCAGCTGTTGGGAAGGTTCTAACCAGTGGGATTAGCCAATACCCTGCAGGCAGGGCAGGTCTCAGGCAAAACAATGATTATGTAAATAGACCACAGCATCAGCAATGGAGCAGAGCAAGGGGGCTGCCTGACAGATTAGCCAATATCAGCTGCTCTGGGGACTTTAGTATCTGGACTCTGACTTTCCCATCCACATCTGATTGCTATTAGCTCACCACTTAAGCAGAAATTGAGCTTCCCTTAAGCAGAAATGAAATTTATTAATTCAAGTATGGGATGGTCTCACTCTACAGCCACATGGGTACTAATGACTGAGTCAGTGTTTCTCCTTAGCTTGTTCAACTGGCCTGAGGTAATTCTTCATCCTTCGTCGTTCAAATACCGCAGTCTTTCCCTGCTGAAAGCTGGAATCTTACAGCCTGTCTTAGACTTTAGCTCGTTACTCAGGCTTTCGTTGAACATGGATTGTGCAAATAAATGCATTCTCACTCAGAATCCATAAATTTTCTTTCTGCTCCCATTTCTATTTAGGATTTCTGTAAATATCTCAAAATGTTTTCATAGATTATTGAAATATCAGAACTCAGTTTCTAATAGAATCCCCCAAAACTTTCCATCATTTCTGGCAGGTGGTGAGACATAGCATCTGAAAATCATGAATGTTTTATTGTTAGATGATTCTGTATTTTTGTCTGGGACAAAATTTAGTTTAAGTCTTAATATTATTTTTAAAATTATTGCTAGGGTTATTGTTGTATTCCTGGGGGTTAGGTGCTGGGTTCGGTACTGCGAATTCACCAACCTTGGGAATATATATATATGATCATCAACAAAAACAATAAAACAAGAAGGGCAACAAAAGGGAAAATAAATAATGAAAATATTTTTTAAAATGCCACCCTCTGCACCCCATAATGATCCTGGGTCCATACTCCCAGAGGGATAAAGAATAAGAAAGCTTCCAATAGAAGGGGGTGAGATGAAGAACTCTGGTGGCGGGAGCTGTGTGGGATTGTAACCCTTTTATCCAATGGACTTGTCATTAATTATTAAATAAACGTTTTAAAAAATACAGTTTTTAAAAAATTATCTATTCCCTTTTGTTGCCCTTGTTGCAGTTATCATTATTGTTGTTGTTGATGTCATTGTTGTTGGATAAGACAGAGAGAAATGGAGAGAAGAGGGGAAGACATATGGGGGAGAGAAAGATAAACACCTGCAGACCTGTTTCACCGCTTATGAAGTGACTCCCCTGCAGGTGGGGAGCCAGGGGCTCAAACTGGGATCCTTATGCTAGTCCTTGTGCTTTGCACCACCTGAGCTTAACCTGCTGCACTACCTACTGCCCAACTCCCCCCCCCAATAGATTTAAAAAAAAGAAATTACAACGAAAAGAATTCCAATTGTTAAATTTCCCAAAATGTTTCAACCCCACCAGTATCGTACTGAGATTTTGGAGTCAAGCAAAAAAAAAAAAAAAAAACCTTACATATCAAAGAATAGGATTATTTGCACCATGGAAATCATCAAACACTACAAATCAAATCTCGATCTGTTGTTGTGGTTGCTGTGTTGTAATTCCCCAGTTAAAAGCAGATTTGTTCCAACTGTGTCAGACTTCCAGCTCTGCTCAACCGGCTAAGGCTGAAGAGGTCTGACGCTCATTCTAGTAGCAGACAGGCACAGACACTTGCAGGCACAGACGTATGTCCACTCCACACACTGAAACAGATTCCTCAACCGCATGTAACTGTTTGGGCTATCCTACATGCCGCATCCTTGAAACCCCCAGGTCTTTGCTGTTTCCGGAAGATTCTCTCCCCACTCCTTCCCCCTTCTCCCGTTCCATTAAAGATGCTCCTTATCAACTCATCCTCGACCCCCTTAGGCGAAACCACGTGTCCCCTCATCCTGGACGTCTTCCCTAAGCCCTCTCACCCCACCTCACATCACTGTGTATTTTCCATGAAGACATCTTTCTCGAGTGACTTTCATACCAAACAAAGTGCTGCCTCATCAGCTTACTGGATGTACTACCTTAGGGAACCCATGCAGAGTCTCTGAAAAAGAGACACATGTATGCATTAGGTAGGACTGTGAAAGCTAACCTAATGCCTAGCAGATACTCAACAAGTGATAATTATTTTCATCATTCTTATGTGGGTCCTCCCTAATAGAAATTGTGGGACATAGCATGATTGTGTTATAATGGAGACTGTCTCCATGTCTGCCAAAAAGATGATAATTTGGAGAGCAGACTTACCACCTTACATGGCTGGCCAGCCCAGATTTCTTGCTGGTTTTGATCAGAATGAGCACACTTCTTCCTTGGAGAACTGTTCACTTAGTATTTTCTCCACTAAGGACTGATTGTTGTTCTCTCTCTCTCTCTCTCTCTCTCTCTCTCTGTGTGTGTATGAGTGTATTTATTTAATTAAATTTATCATAAATAAGTCGTTTGGAACAGCTCCATCTAAAACAACAATCTCCATCCTTAAATAGCCTTTTCTAAACTTTATTTATCTTTAAATTATTGCTACACCCTACAACTATAGAATATGATTTCTTTTTTACTTTTACATGTATACATACAAGCTTCAGGTGCAAAGAATCAGTCCTTCTTATTTATTGATCTACTTTGAATGAATGTACTGCTGGTATTCAATAGCTACTCAATAAATATTTACTGATATGAAGTGAACAGAGAGTTACAAACACTCAGGCATAGGGAAAACTTGAATTCATAGAAGGGAGGCATTGTAAATGTATATTTTCATAAGGCTTTACAGTTTATAAAGCTCGTTCACAAGTCTCTTTGTTAACAAAAAAAAAAAAAGAAAGAAAAGAAAAGAAAGAAATTAAGATCTCTAGAGGCACCTAGTGGCCTCAGTGTGCACTGCTTGGAACTTAGATGGTAGAATGTTCTTGTCTCAGAACATAATAGATGAACTACATATATATGGACATTATTTACTGAGTTAGATAGATAGATGGATGGATAGGTCTACTTCTATATATTTTTTAGCCCTGAGAAATTAGTGTTTTTTAATTTTTTAAATTATCTTTATCATCTATTGAACAGAATCAACCAGAAATCATGAGAGAAGAGGGAGACAGAGAGAAAAAGAGAGAGAGGAGACAGACAGAGAGAGAGAGAGAGAGAGAGAGAAAGAGAGAAAGAGAGAGAAAGAGAGAGAAAGAGAGAGAGAGACCTCTAACACTACTTCACCACTCACAAATCTTCCCCCTGCAGATGGGAACCGGAAGTTTGAGCCTGGTCCTTGTGAATTATAACATAGAACTAAACCAGGCATGCCATCATCTGGCCCCCAAATTAGTATTGTTCTTATCTTCCTTTCACAGGTGAGGAATCTGAGACTCAGAGTTCTTATAAAGTCAAACATCCAAAAATAGCACAGCTTAAAATTCAAGTCCTTCTGGCCTTTAAAGTGCTATCAAAAACCTGTCGTCTGGAGTCAGAAACAGAGTGGTAGTTCAAGGATTCAAATATTGGAACTTATGACACATTGATATCAGCAGTTTGTTCTGACTGAGTTCCATTTTCTTGGAGGTCAAGGTGAATGTCGTCTCCCATATCTAGCACAGACAGATAATGGAGAAGATGGGACCTACCATCTTTGTTTTTTCTTTTCTTTTCTTTTTTGGTTTGTTTTTACCCCAATGACAGTGAATTCTATGAATCCATTATGCTACAAAGCAAAAGCTTTGTCTCAGTTACTGAATCATCAATACAATGGCTTAATCAGCTCTAAAAAGGACAGCAATCTTCTGCAATACTCCCCCCGCCACACACACACACACACACACACACACACACACACACACACACGCAAGAGTCCTTCTAGAATCTGAAGTAAGACACTGAGATGTAGGGAGCCAGGCAGTGGCACACCTGAGTGAGCACATACATCACCTTGTGCAAGGAACTGGGTTCCATCTCTGGGTCTCCATCTCCAAGGGGGAAGCTTCGTAAGTGGTGAAGCAAGTACTACAGGCGTTTCTCTGTCTCTCTCACTCTCTATCTCCCCCTCCTTTCTCAATTTCTCTCTGTCCTGTCAAATAAAGTGTGTGTGGGGGGGGAGAACAAAATGGTCACTGGGAGCAGCAGATTCATGGTGTAGGCACTGAGTCTCCAGCAATAACCCTGGTGGATAATGGGGAACAAAAAGAAGGGGGGGGGACTCAGACATAAGGCATAAAGTGACTATTGAGATATGTAGAGCTGAAAATGATAAATGAAACAATATGTTTTGTTTTTGTTTTGCTAAGACAGTCATCCTGGGTCCTGGTGACTTCACAATGACTCTGCATTCTCAATAGCAAGTTTTTCCTTTATTCTTACGGTTTTGTTGTAGAGAGACAGGGAAGTAGAGATGGAGGAAGTGCAACCCCTGCAGCACTGCTCTACTGCACATGAAGCTTACCCCTTATCGGTGGGGCCAGGTGCTTGAACCCAAGTCCTTGTACATGGAAACACATGTGCTTGGCTCTGTGTGCTTGCATTCTGTGCTTTACCTAAGGTGGCTGTACTAACTAAGGTTTATTTTTTTAAATATATATTTAGTTACACCTTTGTTACTGCAAACTACAAAACCAGACAAGTTGGTGGTATAATTCAGTCTAAGTCCAAAGACTTGAGAACCAGAGAAGCCACAGGTAGAAAGAAGTTTTATGTCTGATCTCAAAAGCCTGAAAGCTATTAAGTCAAAAGTATAAGTCCAGGTCTGAGTCTAAAATGCTCAAAAAACTAAAACTAAGCGCACGGACCAGTGTAAGGATCCCGGTTCGAGCCCCTTACTCCCCACCTGTAGGGAGTTCCCTTCACAAGCGGTGAAGCAGGTCTGTAGGTGTCTATCTTTCTCTCCCTCTCTCTGTCTTCCCCTCCTCTCTCCATTTCTCTCTGTCCTATCCAACAAGGACGACATCAATAACAACAACAATAATAACTACAACAACAATGAGAAACAACAAGGGCAACAAAAAGGGAAAATAAATATTTAAAAAGTAAATAAAAAAAAACAACCAACATCCAAGGAAATGAAAATATGGTTTTGTTCAATTTCAAAGAATGAACTCACCCCGATCCTGCCTTTCTATTTGTTTTACTCAAGCCATCAAAGGATTAGCTAACACCCACTATGTGGCATTTGATCAAGACAAGCTCCTGTACTCAAATCTACTGGTTTGACTGCTTAGCTCTTACAGAAATACTTCACTAAAGTGATACCTCACCAGCTGAATAGCATCCCCCAGTCACATTGATACATGAGACCAGCACTGCATGGACTGGATGGGGTAAGAGATCAAAAAGTTCAATATGAAGTCGAAGGACTTGCTTTGTTGAATCACGGGATCCAGTCTCTTTTAACGTGTGTGGAGAAGCGATTTGAAGCAGCAGGGAAAGTCCGGACCTGACAGTCAGAACCCACCGAGGTGCGTCCCACTGCCACGTCATCAAGTTCTCAGACTCACTCATACAAACGAGAGCAGAAACATCCGCTCTTTGAGCACTGTAATAATAACTATGGCTGATTAAACACAGGCGTTAAGAGACTCTGAGAAGCCACAAAGTGGTACTTATTATTACCACTATAATGGTTGCTTTCCAAACCCCATCTCCACCTCCATATTCACTATGTGGACCTTACAGAATGTGTGACACAGGTTTTAGGGTCTTTCTCTCCTGCTGACCTGTTGCACCATCACCAAAAGGAAGTTAACCTGCTCTGTGGATTACACACACATTCTTTATGTCACGACAGCCCTATTTCCTGGTACTCTTTCAAATACTGTAACTGAAAATTCCATTTAAATGATTTCATATTTCTAGATCACCACACACAAATAGGGCAAAGCATAACAGTAACTAGTCTTCTCAACAACTAGTTTAGTGTAACAGAAGGAGAGTGAGGGAGTTGGACGATAGCACAGTGGGTTAAGTGCAGGTGGCACAAAGCACAAGGACCGGTGAAAGGATCCCGGTTCGAGCCCCGTCTTCCCACCTGCAGGGGAGTCGCTTCACAGGTGGTGAAGCAGGTCTGCAGGTGTCTCTTTCTCTCCCCCTCTGTCTTCCCCTCCTCTCTCCATTTCTCTCTGTCCAATCCAACAACGATGACATAAATAACAACAACAACAATAACTACAATAATAAAACAACAAGGGCAACAAAAGGGAATAAATAAATAAATAGAAAATGAATGCTCATCAAAGACACTGTTTTGAAAGGGGGCGTTAAAAATGAATGAATAAATGTTATGTAAAAGAAAAATAGCTTACATCCACTCTTGTGCAATTCTCAAATAAGGAGTCATTTGATAGATGTACCCTATGTGCTTAAAAAGATACTCGGTATAGCAAGAGTTAGCAGGCCTTCAGGAAATAAAAAGTGCGACGATGCTGCCCCCGTGTGGTCGATACGGGTAATGTGCGCTTTACCAAGTGCACCACCACCACACACCCACCCACCCACCCAGTCCCACTCCAGATTTTTTTTTTTTCCCAAAAAATTCAAGCCTGAAATTTAAAAGGTCTTTATGCTTGTGTGTCTTGTTTGCTTTTACGGCGATGTTAGAATCATAATTACTAAGAGGAAAAACAAAAAGGCAAGAGTAAAGGATTGTTTGGATGAAAGAAGGTAAGTATATTCATTATCTAGGAGTCTTGTTACAAACAAAATAGAAATGTGGGGCCAGGGGGTGGCGCACCTAGTTGAGCGCACAAGTTAACCATGCGCAAAGACTAGAGTAGAGCCTCCAGGCCCCGCTTGCAGAGGGAAAGCTTTGCGAGTGGTGAGGCAGGGCTGCCGGTGTCTGTCTGTCTCTCTCGCTGTCTCCCCCCACCCTCTTGGCTGCTGGAGGTTGGAATCCCAGATCAGTATGTTAGTAGAATCATGCTCCTTCTAACATTCACAGCAGATTGCACAGCTCAGTTCTTTCTCAGGGTGGCCCTCAGCATTGTCTGTCTGCCCTGTGTCTGTCTGCCTTGATCATCACAAGGAATTCTCCCCCGAGAGTACCCACTGGTTTAGGGACCTCACTCTACGCCAGCATGACCTCAGGCAGATTGCATCTGCAAATACTCTATTTCCTATTGAGGAGACATGCACTATAGATAGTAAGTAAGGACTAGGGGGCATCATGCAAGGCATATGTGGAAAGGGGATATTGGGCACTTTGGGGCAAAGGATTCATTCAACTTTTCACTTAAATCCTTCCGGTATTCTATTTGTGATTAGAAAATGTCAATCCATATGGATGTGGGGGAGAAACAAGATGCAAGAAAACTGTCAAAAGGGATTATCTTTGTAGCTAACGAGAATGCCACACAACATGTGGCTCCCACAGAAACAACAACAAATTCCTGGTTCACAGTTCTAAGAGGTGAAGCTGAAAGCGCCAGCCAGCATAATCTGGGTGTGGTTTGCAAAAGCCCCTTCCCACTGCCCCGGCTTGACCTTTCCTTGGGGATATTAAAGAGTCCCCTTTCTTCTTTCTATACTTCGAAGATACAGACCAAAGCCATACAGGCACTGAGACAGTCAAGGAGAGCATAGCATCAGTGATGTGGGGGCCAGGTTCAGCCCTGGGTCACCAGCGTGGCAAAGCAATCCACTATCCAGATGAGCTATTTTGCTGGCCTTCAAGATTCCTTCTTTTTTTAGTTCTTTTATCATTTTATTGAATGATTTAGCATACAGTTGTAAACACATGGATACGATTCCTCACCTCACCGTGATAGATATTGGCAAAACACTCTCACCCCCAACCCGGGGCTTTTTCCACCACCCTGCACCAGCACTCCGGAAGCCACTGTAGTCTCTTCCCTACCCTCCATGCCCAGAATCCTTTGCTTTTGGTGCAATACACCAAAGCCAGTTCAAGTTTCACTTGTGTTCACTTTTCTGTCCTTTTCCAACTTTTTATTATCTTTATTTATTTATTGGATAGAGACAGCCAGAAATTGAGAGGGAAGGAGGAAAGAGAGAGGGAGAGAGACCGAGTCACCTGCAGCCCTGCTTCACTATTCACAAAGCCATCCCCCTGCAGGTGGAGACTGAGGGTTCAAACCTGGGTCCTTGTGCGCTGTAACATGTGCGCTCAACCAGATGTGCCAACACCTGGCCCCCTGTCCTTCTTTCTTAAGCCTGGAAGTGAAATCCAATATTAACTCTCTTGACTTATCTCACTTAACATGGTCTCTTCAAGCACCATGCAATCTGAGACTTTTTCTGTGTGTAGTTTTTTTCTTTTTCATTCTTTCTCTCTCTTTTTCTACATCTCTTCTTATAAGGTCACCAATCTCAGCATCCTTACCACTCAGTCCATAAACAGCTCCCCAAAGCTTTTCTCCAAACCATCATGCTAGAAGTTATGGATTCAGGGAGTTGGGCAGTAGCGCAGCGGGTTAAGCACAGGTGGCGTAAAGCACAAAGACCGTTGTGAGGATCCCGGTTCGAACGCCCGGCTCTCCAACTTCAGGGGAGTCACTTCACAGGCAGTGAAGCAGGTCTGCAGGTGTCTGTCTTTCTCTCCCCCTCTCTGTCTTCCCCTCCTCTCTCCATTTCTCTCTGTCCTATCCAACAATGATGACAACAATAATAACTACAACAATAAAACAACAAGGGCAACAAAAGGGAATAAATATTTTTTAAAAAGAAGTTGTGAATTCAACAAATTCACGAAGTCTACAGCAGGAATAATGTAATTCATAAGAATAGCAAGCAAGATTCTGAGGATCAGACCCTGTGCTTCACACCTCACTAAGCTGCATCCCCAAGCTTGAGTCTGCATTTAAAAAAAAAAAAAAAAAAAACATCATTCCAGTCACCAAAGGTAGGAGTCTGAATTTTTAAAAAGTTTTTACTGTGTTTGAGTTTGAATATTTGCTACACTAGACTTTGGGACCATTATACAAAACCTCACAAAGGTTTGAATTACCCTCTCAGCATGCTGACTGGGGTGTGACTATAATAAGGTTGGGAGTTGGGCAGTAGCACAGCAGGTTAAGTGCAGGTAGCACAAAGTGCAAGGACCAGCATAAGGATCCCAGTTCAAGCCCGGGCTCCCTACCTGCAGGGGTGTCACTTCACAGGCAGTGAAGCAGGTCTGCAGATGTCTATCTTTCTCTCTTCCTCTCTGTCTTCCCCTCCTCTCTCCATTTCTCTCTGTCCTATTTAACAATAACTACAACTAAAATAAAATAAAATAAGATTCACTGTCATTGCCAGAGTCTTGGTACCAAGATTACAGAATGGAAGATAAAAAATATATACATAATATGGGGCTGTTTGGACATCCATGTTTTCTATCACAAAGATAAAAGTGGAAAACAGTGCCCAAAAATTAACAGTTACAACGTATCAATGAGGGATTTCCCTTTCTCCTCAAAGACACAGGAGAGATTATTTCAGGGGAGGTCCTGAGGGGACGCGTTGCTCTGGTGATAAGACCAGTCCTTACCCTGTGTTTTGCATGTCCTTCACGGTGCTGATGTCCACATGGGCCTCCATATTTATCTCTACAGAGTCTTTTCTCCCCTCCCCTTTTTTTTGGCCTCCAAGGTTACCATTGGGACAAGGTGCTGACAACACTATGAACCCACTGCTCCTGGAGGCCATTTTTCTCCCCATTTTATTGGATAGGACAGAGAGAAATTGAGAGAGAAAGAGAGAGAGAGAGGGAGAGAAAGATAGACACCTACAGACCTGCTACACGAATTGTAAAGCAACCCCCCGCCCCCAGCAGGTGGGAAGCTGGGGGCTTGAACACAGATCCTTGTAAGGGTCCTTGTGCTTAGTACTATGTGCACCGAACCAGGTGTGCCACCACTTATTTTCTTCCTCAGCATGCATGTTTCAGCAGAGTTTGGCCATCTCTCCTAAAAACATCACACTTAGTAACTGAATGGCTACTACACACCGGGCACGAGAGTGACACAAGGAAAGGAGTCAGATTTCTCATTGCGCATGTCCACTGCGATTTCCAGACAGAACAAAGACAGAATTGAAGGAACGTATCCAAGGCATCACCACTGGGGATACGTTTGCTTGTGGACCCAGGAAATCTGATTCTAACACCCAGCAACTTAATCTCATCCATTCAGGACTCCCCCCGCCCCACTGCCACCCCACAATTTGCTACTTCAGTAGTTTATTGATGATTTTTGAACTGACAAAATTCAAGTACTGACAAACCAAGTCTTCAGTATTTTCTTTATGAGGAAGGCGATCTTGACGGCTTAAGGCACAAGGCAGGACTCACTACCACATCTTACAAATGTCTAAAGGCCATGATAACAGAACTGGATGCTGGAAACTGGGGGGCAGGGGGGTCCAGACCTAGAATCCTGTATCCTGTTCAAGTCTCAGGGTTGAGAAGGAAATTTTAGAGATTGTTGCCATTGAATCAAGGGGTCTGGAGATACACACACACACACACACACACACACACTGCAGTGGGTAGTGGTGTGTGTGTGTGTATCCATCCTCAACCAGAATGGAATGTCAACAGAACATTTAGTGTGTGTGTGTGTGTGTGTGTGTGTATGTGTGTGTGTGTGTGTGTGTTTGTGTGTGAGTGTGTGTGTGTCCATCCTCAACCAGAATGTTGACAGAGCATTTATTATCAAAAATTCTTCCCGGTATCAGAATATTGTTGGATTGCGTCACGGGGGAAAGAACTCGACCGTAGCCAACCTGGGCTGCTGTTTACTCAGCGATGCAGGAGAGGAACCAGGAACTGAGCGGCTGAGCAGGAACGCAATGCAATAACTTTTATTGATCAGAGAAAATGCCTTTTATATCTTCTGAGATGGAAGTGGCAGGTCAGAAAAGGAAATGGTTAGGAGAGGAAAAAAGAGCTCAAAGGTAGCAAGCTTCCATCTAACCAGTGGGGAATTAAACCAATGCCCTACAGGCAGGGCGGGTCTCAGGCAAAACAGTGATTATGTAAATAGACCACAGCATCAAGCAATGCATGATGACCAACAGAACATGAGACAAGAAACATCAAATGTATGTGTGCAGTCAATGCAAGACCACCATGTTACTGCCATGTAGACCTCCAGCTCTGTAATGGATATTCATTATGCCCACATCAGAAAGTCCATGCTGAGTGGTGGCAGTGCTGGTCACAGCAGGCAACTTTAGGCTTTTGGTCTCAGGGTCTTACTGAGCAAGCTGTTCATTAGCTGAAGACATCCACCAAACGCCAATCTGAGAATAGAAGACTAGTTGCCAGAAAGGAAAACATGAAAAACACTGGTAGCACTACATTCTTTTAGCTCTAGACACAGCTTCTCAGTAATCAGGAAAATAGTTCAGCAGAGAAATCACCAAAGTATCAATGAGTTACAGACATTAAAATTAAAGGGCCTGGGAGTCGGGCAGTAGTACAGCGGGTTAAGTACAGGGACCGACAGAAGGATCCCGGTTCAAGCCCCTGGCTCCCCACCTGCAGGGGAGTCGCTTCACAGGTGGTGAAGCAGGTCTGCAGGTGTCTATCTTTCTCTCCCCTCTGTTTTCCCCTCCTCTCTCCATTTCTCTCCGTCCTATCCAACAATGATGACATCAATAATAACTATAACAATAAAACAACACAGGCAACAAAATAAAAGAATAAATAAATTTTAAAAAACGATTTAAAAAATGAAAGGGCCTTCAGCACACTTTAATGATAGTCCTTTTGGTCACTACCAGGCCACCCCATCAGCCGGGGCCCTAGTCAGAGAGTCTTGGGATTCCCACATAGATATGATGGGCCTAGACCTCTAATATATCCCTCTCTCCACCATCACTGGTCATTTCCATTGGGAACAACATCATAACCCCTCTTGTGGGCCTCTACAGCCCCTTACCCTCAAGGAAGAACAACAATGATAGAAACTGCCCCACTTTCTTTTTTTTAATATAATATTTTATTATCTTTATTTATATATTGGACAGAGACAGCCAGACATTGAGAGGAGGAGGGGAGATAGAGAGGGAGAGAGACAGAGAGACACGTGCAGCACCACTTCACCACTCACAAAGCTTTCCCCCTGCAGGTGGGGACCAGGGGCTCGAACCTGGGTCCTTGTGCACTGTAACATCTGCTCTCAACCAGGTGTGTCACCGCACCGAAACTGCCCCACTTTCCAAAGGGAGATGGGTCAACATACTCTGCCACTTGAGGAAGAAGGTACTGAATGAGTGCAGCCCAGAATATTCCTAGCTATGACCATGGACTGTGAGCTCAGACCTACATACAGGTGCACCACCACCTGCCCCCATCCCCTTATTTTTTAGGTTTTTACCAGTTTTCTAACTACCTCCCAGTCTAGCAGTTGTGAAGGTATTATAGGAAACAGACAAGCAAAATATAATGTTTGTTATAGTATCTTTGGGTATCTTTTTCATACTTTTTAAGTTTTTTTTTTTCCTCCTCCAGGGTTATTGCTGGGCTCGGTGCCTGCACCATGAATCCACCGCTCCTGGAGGCCATTTTTCCCCCCTTTTGTTGCCCTTGTAGCTTCGTTGTGGTTATTATTATTGCCCTTGTTGACGCAATTTGTTGTTGGATAGGACAGAGAGAAATGGAGAGAGGAGGGGAAGACAGAGAAGGGGAGAGAAAGACACCTGCAGACCTGCTTCACCGCCTGTGAAGCGACTCCCCTGCAGGTGGGGAGCCGGGGGTTCGAAACGGGATCCTTACGCTGGTCCCTGCGCTTTGCACCACGTGCGCTTAACCCACTGCGCCACCGCCTGACCCCCACTTTTTTAAGTTTTTAATTCAAAATAATCTGAATAAATTTGTCATGAGTGTCTAAATATATATAATAGCAGGGACATACCACTACTGGCCTTGGCCTTGAAGTCACAGAATCATCGATCACTTGATTAATAAAACTAACAGAGGCCATAAAGATGAGAGTTGAGACCTTTTCAGCTGTTGACAGGAAGCAGCCAGAAAGGCGAGACAGTGACCTTTTAAAATCATTTCAACCCTGGTGTCTCCATTTTTCATTTTAGAAAGATATAAAATTAGACTGTTTCTACATGGCTCCAGGGACTAAAATGAATGACACAGGAAAAAGTATGTATTTGAGGGTCGGACAGTAGCACAGTGGGTTAAGCCCACGTGGCCCAGGGCACAAGGACTGGCGGAAGGATCCCAGTTCGAGCCCCTGGCTCCCCACCTACAGGAAAGTTGCTTCACAGGTGGTGAAGCAGGTCTTCAGGTGTCTGTCTTTCTCTCCTCTCTCTCTGTCTTCCCCTCCTCTCTCTATTTCTCTCTGTCCTATGCAACAGCAACTACATCAGTAACAATGATAATAATAAAAACAACAATGGTAAAACAACCAGGGTAGCAAAAAGGGAAAAAATGGCCTCCAGGAGCAGTGGATTCGTGGTGCAGGAACCGAGCCCTGGCAATAACCCTGGAGGCAAAAAAAATAAATAAATAAAATGTGTACTCAATGCAGGAAAAACAATCATATGAATTCTAAAAAAAAAAATTCTTTGAAAACAAGACCTCCCTCAAGAAATCAGACTCCAACAAGTGTGCATTCAGAAAACTGATTGGCTGGTGCCTAGGAGATCATTAATATTTGTAGGGAATGAGGGGAGCAGAATGTATACAGAAATTGAACTGTCCTGTGGTCACATTAAAGATCTCAATCTATGTAATAGGCGGCAGTCCTAGAGAGTTGTCTTGACTTGGGTACAAAGACAAGTCAATAGTCCTAGCTGGTAGTGTGACCCTTGGACAGACGAGTCAGATTGGATAAGACAGCAATACTAAGCCTATATATGCAGCAACAAGAGAAAGTCAGGTCCTGAAAGGGGGTCAGGAGGAGATAAAAGTAAAATCCAAGACATGAACCACACATAGTGCTATTAGTGATTTCAGAGTGACTTACAAGATTCTAAGATAACAAGAGCATAATTCCACACTATCTCCATCACCAAAGGAGTGCAATTATTTTTAAATCAATAACTTTTTATTACTCCTTTCAATTTAAATTTAATGTATCCATCTAGTTACAAAAATAGGCCAGGTGCTCTGTTAGTCTAGGAAATGAATAACATGCAAACCCTGTCCTTGAAGAACTCAAAGATCATTAAGAGACTCGCATGCCAACCAGGAGGTGACCTGTATGATTACATTCAGCCGGATTATCCAGGATAATCTCCCTATTTCAAGGTTTATAATTCAGTCACATCTGTGAAGTTCCTTTATTTTGTAACATATCTACAAGGTTTCAGTGATTGTGGTGGCTGTTATTCTGCTTACAGGGGGATAAAATATTAATTTGCTCTCTAAACTTGAATATGATTTTTCCTCTTGATAGTACTATGTACTTATTTATTTATTCATAAGTTAATATAATTATTAGTGATACAATGATTTACAAAATAATAAGATTTCATAGCAACAACAACAGCAAAAACCTTAATAGCAACAAGCTGTTAGTGACAAGTTTAATCTTTCTGACTACAAAACTGGTGATTGAGTGGCTGAGCAAGTTGTGGTCTATATACACAAAGGAATATTACTCAACTATGAAAAATGGTGAATTCATCTTTTCCACCCCATCTTGGCTGGAGCTTGAGGAAATCATGTTAAGTGAGATTAAGTCAGAAACAAAAGAATGAATATGGGATGATCTCACTCATAGACAGAAGTTGAAAAACAAGATCAGAAGGGAAAACTCTAAGCAGAACTAGGACTGGAGTTGGTGTATTTCACCAAAGTAAACGACTCTGGGGTGTGCCTGGGGTTCAGGTCCTGGAACATGGTGGCAGAGGAGGACCTAGTTGAGGTTGAATTGTTTTGTGAAAATGTTGTGCATGTACAAACGATTGTATTTTACTGTTGACTGTAAACCCAAATACAGAAAAGTAGATAAATAAACAAATAAATAAAACTGGTGTTCTTAGTCACTACAGTGCATTTTCTTTTCTTTTTTTCTTTTCTTTTTTTATTTTTAATATTTATTTTATTTATTTATTACCTTTTGTTGCCTTTGTTTTATTGTTGTAGTTATTATTGTTGTTGTCGTTGTTGGATAGGACAGAGAGAAATGGAGAGAGGAGGGGAAGACAGAGAGGAGGAGAGAAAGATAGACACCTGCAGACCTGCTTCACCGCCTGTGAAGCGACTCCCCTGTAGGTGGGGAGCCAGGGTTCGAACCGGGATCCTTATGCCGGTCCTTGTGCTTTGCGCCACCTGCGCTTAACCCGCTGCGCTACAGCCCGACTCCCTACAGTGCATTTTCATGTTTCATTAATCCTTGTGTATAATTCTACACTTCTCTGGAAACTCAGTTCCATTTATAATGTGCAAACCACTAGGAAAGCTAGTCTAAAAGTTGCAATCAGCTGATTAGACTTTAGTACGAAACTGATGACTTTCTGGGGTCAGTAATACCAGCTAGAGATTTCCTCAAAGATTCTCAAGATGTAGCAGGCTTCAGAATCACCTGTTAAAAACAACATGTTGGGGGTCGGGCGGTGGCGCAGTGGGTTAAGCGCACGTGGCGCAAAGCACAGGGACCGACGTAAGGATCTCGGTTCAAGCCCCCGGCTCCCCACCTGCAGGGGAGTCGCTTCACAGGCGGTGAGGCAGGTCTTCAGGTGTCTGTCTTTCTCTCCCCCTCTCTGTCTTCCCCTCTTCTCTCCATTTCTCTCTGTCCTATCCAACAACGAACAATATCAACAGTGGTAATAATAATAACCACAACGAGGCTACGGCAACAAAGGAGGGAAAAATGGCCTCGAGGAGTGGTGGATTCATAGTGCAGGCACCGAGCCCAGCAATAACCCTGGAGGGGAAAAAAAAAAAAAAAAAAAAATATATATATATATATATATATATATATATATATATAACACAACATGATAACTCACACCTACAGTTTCTCATTTAATGTAGGTAAGTTGTAGCAGATAAATTTAGTTTGGACAGAACTTTAAGGAAGTCAGCTAGCTAGTCGTGGGAATTCTGTTTTAAGGGGATGGTGGGGGTGTGTCTCTTCCAGGTAGGAGACACTCAGTGGAAAAGAGGGAAGCATATAATTTTCTATTATTATTTTCTGTTATGATTTTCCCCTCTGGAAGATTCCCCTCCCCTTACCAATTTTTGGAAAATTGGAATTTGTTTCTCCACAGTGAGGATTTAAAAGCAGCCCAGGCAGGATGTTCATAGCGTAATATGTAAAAATGATAAGGACGGGCTACAACAAGTATGAGAAAGAGCATCAGTCTTAGAACAACAGATCAGATAGCAGCACTATTTGTAATAGCCAAAACCTGGAAGCAACCTAGATGTCCAACACATGAGTGGCTGAGAAAGTTGTGGTCTATATACACAATGAAATATTACTCAGCTATTAAAAATGATGACTTCACTCTCTTTACCTAACCATCATGGATGGAGCTTGAATCAGTCATGTGAAGTGAGATCAGCCAGAAAGAGAAGGATGAATATGGGATGATCTTACTCATGCACAGAAGTTGAGAAATAAGAACAGAAGGGAAAACACAAAGCAGAACTTGGACTGGTTGTGGCGTATTGCACCAAAGTGAAGGAATCTGAGGGGGGTGGGTAGGGACTTTCAGGTTCTAGAGTGCATGGGGCTACAGGCTAGGGGTTGGAGTGTTCTGCAGAAAGCTGATAAATTTTACATATGTACCACTAGCTGTATTTACTGTAGAAAAGTATAAACTATTAATCCCCCTCCCATTAATTTTTTTAAGATGAACATGAAAAGGAGTGGCCATGGGAAGCAAGCAATAATGAGGAAACAGAGACTTGAACTCTTACTGCAAGCACTATGAGTAAAAAAATGCCTGATTAGTCATATTTCATATTCCATAGGGCCCATGCCTATACCAGCTTTTTTCTAAGCCTGACCTCTGATATGCAGGTGAATTCAAGTTATTTTCTGGGGAGATGATGTCATGGCTGGAAAAAGGACCAGAAAGATGGATCAGGGAAGAGAATAGATCCCAAATATGGGAAAGGTATATAAATGTTGACTGTAAACCCCACTGATTCTTTTGGTGGTGGGAATGGTGTTTATGTACACATATTAAATTGTAGTCATATAAATCACTAATTAATATGAGAGGGAGAAAATTGACTGTATGTCTAACAAAGGGACTTTTCAAAGTTAACCCAATTACCAAATAATGTGATAGTAACAATAACTATTCATTGTCTTCTTGAACATTAAGACAGAAGCAACCTCACATTTCCACGATAGAGCCTAAACTTCCCCTAGTCTTGGGACCCTAGGGTAGGACCCACTTTCCCGTATGCCTCTCAAAATTCTTATCAAATAATATTGCATCCGCTAATCGCAACCTAATCAACGCAACGAGTGCGACCCCAGCATGCTTCACTTCAGACTGTGTCCAGAGACTTCAGGTGTGGAATGACAATCCTTCAGCTTCATCACTCAGGTGAGACCTTTCCTTTCACAGTATTCTCTAACTCCATCCCAGATGGCTCACTGCCTAACAAAGTCCCAAAACCTAGATATAGACCAGGTTCCAGGAGATAGAGCATATGTTCTCACATATCCATAAACCAGGGCAAAATATATACCTGAAAGCAGTACACTAGAGTTTGCAGTGAGTACCCCCCCAACACTTCATCTGCACTATTCCAACCTTTGGGTCCATGATTGTTCAACAATTTGTTTGGCTTTGTATGTTAACTCTCTTTTCAGCCACCAGGTTCCAGATGCCATCAGGATGCCGGCCAGGGTTCCCTGGACTGAAGACCCCACCAATGTGTCCTGGAGCTCCACTTCCCCAGAGACCCACCCTACTAGGGAAAGAGAGAGGCAGACTGGGAGTATGGATTGACCAGTCAACGCCCATGTTCAGCGGGGAAGCAATTACAGAAGCCAGACCTTCCACCTTCTGCAACCCACAACAACCCTGGGTCCATACTCCCAGAGGGATAGAGAATGGGAAAGCTATCAGGGGAGGGGATGAGATATGGAGATTGGGTGGCGGGAATTGTGGGGAGTTGTAACCCCCCATCCTATGATTTTGTTAATGTCTCCTTTCTTAAATAAAAAAACAAAGAATATAACAACAAAAAAAGAAGTTCACACTTAGAGAAGATGCCTTAGTCAGAACCTAACTGTCCAGACAAATGCCTTTAATCAATCAATATATACAGGTACTTTTGAAAAGGAACCCATGCACAGCACCAAGAGATAAAACTTCCTTTTTTCATTAAGGTAGGCATGCTGGATTTTACATATTCTAGCAGATACTTTATAGACCTGAAGTGTGTCACCGTGACTTTTATTTTATTTTTTTTAAATATATATTTTTATTTATTTTTATTGTTGTTGTTATTGATGCCATTGTTGTTAGATAGGACAGAGAGAAATGGAGAGAGGAGGGGAAGACAGAGAGGGGGAGAGAAAGACAGACACCTGCAGACCTGCTTCACCGCCTGTGAAGCGACTCCCCTGCAGGTGGGGAGCCGGGGCTTGAACCGGGATCCTTACTCCTGTCCTTGGGCTTTGCACCACCTGCGCTTAACCTGCTGTGCCACCTCCCGACTCCCTCACCGTGACTTCTGTATGCTTTTGGAAATCCAAACTGTGTATGACTAAATTCATTGTGGCATTTACCATGTTGCACTAGTATGACATTGTCTATACTAGTCCAGTGTATGATTACATAACATTCTTCAGTTATAGTTCATTTTTCTTAATAGTCTGCAGGTAATGGTTTCCTATTATCTCAGCTCTCCTATTAAATAGTATCTAATTCATCTCACGTTTTGCTCTTTTAACTAAACTATTCTTTCTTACTAAAAATTCAGCCTTTTTTTTTTCTTATATACCTGAAATTCTGGTGATTTAATAGGATGTGTCCAGATGCGCGCCTATGGCCATTGATCTTGCCTGCAATTCAAGCACTTCATTTATTTATTTTTCTTTAACTCTGGAAAATGTTTGTCAGGCATTTATTTAATTATCTCTGCCTCCTATTTATCACCCTTAAGTCTTCCAGAAGAACACTTATTATGTATTTAACTAGTTCCCTCTTTTTTTTTTTTTTTTTTTTTGCCTCCAGGGTTATCGCTGGGGCTTGGTGCCTGCACTGTGAATCTACTGCTCCTGGAGGCCATTTTTTCCATTTTGTTGCCCTTGTTGTTATTGTTGCTGTTGGATAGAACAAAGAGAAATGGAGAGAGGAGGGGAAGACAGAGAGGGGGAAAGAAAGACACCTGCAAACCTGCTTCACCACTTGTGAAGCGACCCTCCTGCAGGTGGGGAGCCTAGGGTTTGAACCGGGATCCCTTGCACTTCCGGCCATGTGCGCTTATCCCACTGCGCAACCCCCTGACACCTCCACCCCCTCCCACTTATATTCTAAAACTACCTGTCTTCACATTTCTTCTGTGATGTTTAGCATATTCTGCCTGATCCTTCAGGCCACCCGTCTGTGTATGTGATGTGAGTATGGCCCTGTAAACTTGATGCTGAGTGTGCAGGAGGCAATACCATCAGGAAAAGATTTCATCCTGCATCTCAGAAAAAATAAGACTGGGGGGGGGGTGACAGCTGGCTCGTGAGTAAGAGGGGTGAGATTCCTAGAGAACACAGAAACGGCATGAATTGAAATTTCCCCACAGGCACCACACGAGGGAGCAGCCCCTCTCTCTCTCTCTCTCTCTCTCTCTCTCTCTCTCTCTATATATATATATATATATATATATATATCTTCCCCAGTTAAAAGCTGCACAAAGGTTTTCTCTGTCTTGAAAACGTGTTTGTGCCAATCATTTTACTTCAGCTGAAATTGTTTTAGCTTTGCCTTAAGGAAAACTGCCCAGCTCATAAGGTTTTCATGAAGCTAAACTTAAATAAAATAAGGGATTAAGTGCTATTGTATAGATTTTAATATAGATTATAATCCTACCTCCAGTACTGTCTATATAGAAACCCCTGAACTTCCCATATTCTAATAAAATCCTGGCCAGGTAACAGAATATGTAAGGAATAACAGAGAGCAATTCACAGATCTTAAAGTCTCCACTGTGCATGGTCTCACATCGCTGCTCTGAAGAAATCTGATGTTTGAAGGGGTGGGACTGTGGAAATTGCTAACTTAGAGATTACAAGTCTCAAATGCAATTTCTGGGGCCAACAGGTTGCCGTGGGCAGTAAAGAGACAGAAGATGTGTATCATCATTTCCTTGCCCTGGCACCAGCTTTTATTTTGAAGCTATGGCATTGGGACAGGGCATGTGTGCGCATCCTAATCTTTAAATTAGGGCTTCAGGATCTGCAATTGAGAGACAGTACAAAAGGGTAAAATCTTTTCACTGAGAACCTCACCAGACCATAAACTTGGGACAGACCGTGGGAGCAATAAAGCACACGCACACGGCATGCTTCTCCCCACCACCTTAATGGCTGGACTGCTTTCACTTCGCACTACTGAGAATGACTGGAATTGTTTGCAGAAAGAAAGAGGGAAGGGGGCAGCTGATGGCGCACCTGGTTGAGCACACATGTTACAATGCAAAAGAAAGAACCCAGGTTTGAACCCTTGGTCCCCACTTGCAGGGGGAAAGCTTTGCAAGAGGTGAAGCAGTACTGCACGTGGCCAGTGTCTCTCTGTCTTTTTCCCCTCTCTGTCTCCCCCTTCCTTCTCAATTTCTGGCTGTCTCTACCCAAGGAAGGAAGGAAGGAAAGAAGGAAGGAAGGAAGGAAGGAAGGAAGGAAGGAAGGAAGGAAGGAAGGAAGGGAGGGAGGAAAAATTAAGGATTAAATAAAGAGGGAAACTGGCAGTGCTTGACCCAGTGAAGGTAAAAGCTATACATATGAACATTCAAAACATCACACCTAAGCTAATACAAACAGAATCATCCCGCTCACAACTAGAGCATTTAAAGAAGCACAGCTCACAGGCAGATGGAGGTGGGAGACAAGAAAACTGGTATTTATGATTTTCTGTGAAGGAGTAACAGAGAAGAAACCAGAGCTTTTTCCTACAGAAAAGTTCACCATTTCGGAAAACCCTGAAACACAACTCCCTGAATTCATTTTTTTTTTTCTTTGTTGCCTCCAGGGTTATTGCCGGGGCTTGGTACCTGCACTACAAATCCACTGCTCCTAGAGACCTTTTCTCTTTTATTTTCTTTCTTTCTTTTTTTCTCTCTCTCTCTCTCTTTCTCCTTCTTCCTCTTTTTGTTTTTCTTATTAGACAGGACAGAGAAATTGATGGGAGAGGGGAGGATACAGAGGGAAAGAGAAACAAGTATTTGAGATTAGAAAACTACAAAGGGGGGGCGGGTGGTGGTGCACCTGATTGAGTACACATCTCACCATGCGCAAGAACCCAGGTTCAAGCCCCCCGGCCTCCACCTGCAGGGGGAAAACTTCACAAGTGAAGCAGGGTTGCAGGTGTGTCTCTCGGTCTCTAGCTCCCCCATTCTCTCCATTTCTGAAAACTACAAAGGAAGATAAGAATGAGCTACCACCAAGAACTTATTAGAATGAAAAGTCTGAACCACTGGAAAATACCAATTTATGAAGAGAATACCTAAATTGATGACTCTGAACAGAAAGGTTCAACCGAAACCTAAACTCAACCCTGCAGCAGAGACTTGAAAAAAATAGGTACTTGAGGAACTTGAGGAAGCCTTATCAGACCAAACTCCCCAAATTGCAAACATATGGATTAAAAAGACTGTACATCATGACCAAGTGGGACCTATCCCAAGGATGCAAGGCTAGTTTAATTTATGTAAATCTATCAATAAAATAAAAACCTAAAAACACATGGTTATCTCCGACCTGGGCCGGTTCACTCCTCCTTAGGCAACCTGGTGCTCCCCGCCCCCCCCACTCCCAGAAGGTCACCATATTGATGCCAAACTTAGTGTGGACACCCGATCAGCATAGCACACTACAGCCCAGAACTCTTGGGCTCCAGCCTCAGCCTCCCAAGTAACTGGGACTATAGGTGTGTGTCACCATGCCCAGCACACATGGTTACCTCAATAGAAGCATAAAAAGCTGTTGTCAAAATCTAACATCACTTTATGGTCAAAACACAGTAAAAAATGAGAATAGGTGGGAAATTCCTTAAGCAAGTAGAGTTCATATACAGTAAACCTACTGTCAACATCATACTCATAGTGCTGAGAAACTGGAAGCATTTCCCCCACAGATCAGGGACTAGGCAGGGCTGCCACTATCACCATTACTATTCAACACAGTGCTGGGAGTTCTTGGCATAGCAATCAGGCAAGAGAAAGGGATCTTTCTTTTTTTTTTTTTTCTTTATTTATTACTGGATAGAGACAGAAAGAAATTGAGAGAGAGAGGTGGAGTGAGACAGAGAGACACATGCAGCCCTGCTTCACCACACATGAAGCTTTACCCCTGCAGGTAGGGGAGTAGGGACTTGAACCTGAGTCCTTGTGTACTGTCGTGTGGGCGCTTAACCAGGTACACCACCATCTGGCCTCCAAGAAAGGTATTAAAAAGACACAGATTGAAAATGAAGAGAACAAACTGTCACTATTTGCAGATGATATGACAGTAAACATATAAAAACCTAGGAAATCCAGCAGGAAGTTCCTGGAAATCATCAAGCAATATAGTAACATGTCAGGCTACACAATTAATATATAAAAGTCAGTGGCATTACTTTATACAAATGCTAAGTCAGAAGAAGAAATCCAGAAACCTCTCCCACTTATTATAGCAACAAAAGCAAAAAAAATATTTATCTAGGAATAAACATAACAAAAAATGAAACATTTGTATACTGAAAACAATGAGTCACTATTCAAGGAAATAGAAAATGATACAGAGGAAAAATACTCCATGTCTTGAATTAAAAGAAGTAACATCATCAAAATGACTGTTGTATCCTGAGTCATATGCAAATTTAATGCAATCCCAATGAAAAAAATTTTAAGTGAATAGAATAAAAGCTACAAAAATTTATCTGGAACCATAAAATACCTAGTATAGCCAAAAAATAAATAAATAAAATCTTGAGAAAAAAAGAACAGAAGAGGAAGTATCACACTCCTAGATCTCAAATTATACTATAGGGCCATTTTAATCAAAATTGCCTGGGACCAGAATAAAAGTAGGCTTATAAACTAGTGGAATAGAAGTGAGAATCCACACACCTATGGGTTCTAACTTTTGACAAGGGAGAATAAACTATCAAATGGAGAAAGGAGAGTCTCTTCCAATAACTGGTTTTAGGGAAAGTGAGCTGAAATGTGCAGAAGAATGAAACTAAACCATTACATTTCACCACAAACAAAAGTAAAGTCCAAATGGACCAAGGACTTGAACGTCAGACCAGAAATTAGATAATTAGAAGGAAATACTGGCAGTATTCTTTTTCATCTAACTTTTGTAGTTTTGTAGGCATCTTCAATGACATAAATCCAATTGCAAAAAAAGACTAAAAGAAAAATAAACCAATGGGACTATATCAAATGGAAAAACTTCTGCACAGCAAAACTATCCACCACCCATACAAAAAGACTCCTTATAGGATGGGAGATCTTTACATACCATATATCAAGCAAGAGCCTAATAATCCAAACATATGAAGAGCTGACCAGACTCGGTAACAAGAAAAACCCAATGACTCCATCAAAAATGGAGAAATGATATGAAAAGAAATATTCAACAAAGAAGAGATCCAAAAGGCCAACAGACAAATAAAAAAAACACTCCTGGTCATCAATTGTCAGAGAAATGTAATACCACTTCACTCCTGGGAGAATGTCATACATCAGAAAAGATAGTAACAACAAATGCTGCAGAGGTTGTGGGGTCAAAGGAACCCTCCTGCACTGTTGGTCCAACCTCTGTGGAGAATAGTCTGGAAAACTCTCAGAAGGCTAGAAATGGACCTGCCCTATGACCTTGAAATCCCTCTCCTGGGGATATATCCTAAGGAACTGAACACACCCATCCAAAAAAGACCTGTGCATATCTATATTCATAGCAGCACACTGGTAATAGCCCAAATCTGGAAGCAACCTACGTGTCCAACAACAGATGAGTGGCTCATTTTTTTTTAAACAGGGGCTTAGAGTTTTGCAGAAAATTAAATATATATATATATATATATATATATATAACTGTATTTATTGAGTGATCTTTTTATCACCTTCAGATTTTATTGGGAAAAAGAGATGTAAGAAAATTAATTTAAAAAATTCTGATTTGATTCTAAAATAAAAATACACATGAGGAATAATTCTCTCTTGCACAGATTATACGGGATACAGGTGGTGGTGGTGTACCCAGTAAAGGGCACATAGGACCAAATGCAAGGAGCAGTGTAAGGATCCAAGTTCAAGCCCCCATTCTCATTCTATAATGGGGACACGACACAGGAAGTGAAGCAAGGTTTGCAAGCGTCTGCCTCTCTCTCTCTCTCTCTCTCTGTCTCTCTCTCTCTCCCTATCCCCCTTCTGTTTCAATTTCTCTCTGTCCTATCAAAATAGAAAAAAGAATGCCCACTGTGAGTAGTGGCTTTCTAGTGCTGGCACCAAGTCCCAGTGACATCAGGGGCATGGAGGGGAGGAGAATATATATATTACTTGCCCTTGATTTTTGAATTTGAGTCAAAATCCATCTGCTCTAATGAAGTGTAAAATCACATTTCTGATTAAGGTATTAACATGAACAAGATCAGGGTGACATATTAAAGGGTTAGGGCATATTTAAGGAATGCAAGTGGCTCAGAGAATATTCAGGGTGTGCTGAAAAGTGGTGGAGGTTAGCCCTTTCAGATAAAGGTGACAACACTGTGATCTGAGAAGCTTGACAGGGTCAGCACATGAATAGTCTTGAAATTTTGATGCACTCCTCTATCATGTGAAACCACTAATGTTTTTTTTTTTTTTTAAAGAAAGTGAATAAAGCAAGGATTGGGGAGCTAGCATAATGGCTGTGCAAAGGACTCTCGTGCCTGATGCTCTGAGTTCTCAGCTTCAATCCCCCAGCCCAGCACCATCATAAACCAGAGTGAACAGTGCTCTGATCTCGGGTCTCTCTCTCTCTCTCTCCTTCTCTCTCTTTTGCTGTATCTTACCCTCATTAAAATAAAGCAAATAAAATAGTTTTTAAAGTATGATTTTATTTTAAAAAGTGAATAAATATTGCAGACGCAGATTTAGAGTCTCCATTTTGGAAAAAGCTAGTAGGCCTACTTTAGGTATATTCCAGAGGGCCCATGACTTTACTAGTTTTTGCCTTCGCCTGAAATCTGCTGTACAGGTGGAGTTATCAAGGGAAGGGATTGGATATGGAGCTCTGGGGGTGCGTGCTGTGTGGAAATGTACCCTCTTACCCTGTAGTCTTGTCAATATATCCATTTTATAAAAAATTTAAAAACTGCAAAATAAAAAAAAAACATGCTTCCACATAATAAAAAAACTATACATGGAAAAAAGTGGGTCTATGTATATTCACTTATTAAGGTAATAAGAGATAAGAGGGTTAGGTCTGTGATCCATATTGAGTCACTTTTTGCAAAAAAGTTCATCTGGATTATTTTTCCTATGCATTTAGATTACTAATTGTTCTAGTAAAATTTGGTGAGAAGTCTATTCATTCTCTACCTTTGCTCTTCTGTCAAAGATGTCTTGACTCTATTATGTGATTCTATTTCTGGGTTCTCTATTCTGTTCCACTTATCTATGAATGTAACCTTCTGACAATACAATTCTATCTTGATTACTATAATTTTATAGTACGTCTATATAATGAGTCGTGTCTTTCAACACTCTCCTCCTCCTTTCACTTATTCAATATTGTGCTATTTTAGACCTTCTGCTTCTCCCACAAATTTAACATCAGTTTGTCAATATCTAGAAAGTAGCTTGTCGAGATTTTGAATGTCACTGCAATGAACTTGCAGATCAAATCTGAAAGAACTAACCATATCCTAACAAGTTTGATTAATTTTGATGAACAATTTTGATTAAATTAATTTAACTCTTGATTGACTGCCATTGTGTGCCATGCCTTCCTTTTATGTAGCCCTTCTCTGATTTCTTCTATCACTAGAGTTATGTAGTTTCCTGCACATATGTTAGGTAAACCATTTTCAATTATCATAAAAGTATAGCATTATCATTAGTATTATTTCAAACTCCAATTGTCCGTATGTGGTGTGCAGAGAAGCGACTGATTTTCTACAGTAATACTGTAATCCAAAGTCTAGCAATGCAACCATTGTTCAGTATACACAATACCTTCCTTGCAGAGACCAAGATGCTTGGATGTTCAAACCCCTTAGATTAAATGGCACAGTATTACATGTAACCTATGTACATCATTCTGTGTATTTTTAGCCATGGCCATTTTATTTATAATATCTAATACAATGCAAATGTTACATAACTGGTTTTACTGCTTAGGAAATAATAACAAGAAAAAAATAGTGAATTTTCAGCACAGATACAACCATGGGAAACCTCACTGTTTAATGATCTGTATCTAGGATCAGGCGGCAGTGCAGCGGGTTAAGCGCACATGGCGCAAAGCTGAAGGATCAGAGCAAGGATTCCAGTTTGAGCCCCCGGGCTCCCCAGCTGCAGGGGAGGGTCGCTTCACAAATGGTGAAGCAGGTCTGCAGGTATCTCTCTTTATCTCCCCCTCTCTATCTCCCCTCCTTGCTCGATTTCTCTCTGTTCTATCCAACAACATCAATGGCAACAATAACAATAATGACAACAAGGGCAACAAAATGGAAAAAAATGGCCTCCGGGAGTAGTGGATTCATAATGCAGGCACCGAGCCCCAGCAATAACCCTGGAGGCAAAAAATAAAAATTTAAAACAATTAAAAGAAATACATCTGTATTTTCTTCCAGTTTAATTAAATCCATGAATGTAGAACTCACATATGCAGAAGGTATGCCTGTATTTGTTTTTTAGTTCCATGTGTCTTTTTCATTTGAATTCTTTAGGACTTTCTGCATAAACAAGCATATGACTGATAAATATAATTTGATTCCTTCCTGTCCAACTCTATATCTTTTATTGTTTCATTTTCTTGTCTTACTGCAAAATCTTGGTTTCCTGCATATTAGTGAATAATATTAGTCAAACATGACATCTTTCCTTTTGACTTACACTTGAGTGGGAAATGTTTCATTTCTGACCATTAAGTAAGCAGTTACAGAAGCCAGAACTCCCACATTCTGCACCCCATAAAGAGTCTGGGTCCATACTCCCAGAGGGGTAAACAGTAGGGGAAGATGAACAGAGGGCTCTGAACTTCAATTCTCTCAGGACCTGGAGAGAGAAGAGGGAAAAAGGGATATCCAAAAATAGTTAATAGGTGTAGGTGTGACTTAGAAATAAGAGAAGACAGGACCATGGAACAAACTGCCCCACTAGGGAAAGAGAGAGAGAGAGGCAGGCTGGGAGTGTGGATCCACCTGCCAACACCCATGTTCAGCGGTGAAGCAATTACAGAAGCCAGACCTTCCACCTTCTGCACCCCACAATGATCCTGGGTCCATGTTCCCAGAGGGATAAAGAATAGGAAAACTTTTAAGGAAGGGGATGGAATAAGGAACTCTGTTGGTAGAAATTGTATGGAGTGGTACCCCTCTTATCCTATGGTTTTACTGATATTTTTATTTTATAAATACATTTAAAAGAAAGAAAGGAAAATGGGCAAGTATATAATATAGAATATATAGTTATAGAAATAATAGTCAATCCATATCTGTGATCTTGGATTTTCTAATGAAGGGAAAGGGGACACAGAACTCTGTTGGTGGGAATAGTAAAAAACGATACCCCTGTTATAAGTTTGAAATCAATATTAAATCACTAATAAAAACATCTCTAAAGTATACTGGTGTGGCCATTATAGAAGTTTTCGAGTTGAAGCATTCTTCCAATTAATTTTATTTTGTAAAGTAGTTTGCTGACTGTTTGAATCATGAATGTGCAATAAATATGGTCAATTTTGGGAGTCGGGCTGTAGCGCAGTGGGTTAAGCGCAGGTGGCGCAAAGCGCAAGGACCGGCATAAGGATCCCGGTTCGAACCCCGGCTCCCCACCTGCAGGGGAGTCACTTCACAGGTGGTGAAGCAGGTCTGCAGGTATCTATCTTTCTCTCCTCCTCTCTGTCTTCCCCTCCTCTCTCCATTTCTCTCTGTCCTATCCAACAACAACAACAATAAAACAACAAGGGCAACAAAAAGGGACTAAATAAAATAAATATTAAAAAAAATTAAAATATGGTCAATTTTTTCTGTATCAGTTGATAATATATGATTTTCTTCAATCTGTTAATTGATTTTCTTTTTTTTTTAAAGAATTTATTTATTTATTCATGAGAAACATAGGAGGAGAGAAAGAACCAGACATCACTCTGGTACATGTGCTGCCGGGGATCAAGCTCAGGACCTCATGCTTGACAATCTAGTGCCTTAGCCACTGCACCACCTCCTGGACCACATGTTAACTGATTTTCAAGTATTAAATCAGTTTTACATACCTGGAAATAAGTCATCGCGTATAGTTCTTCTTATGGGTTGTTTGATTTTACGTCCTAGCATTGTTGAAGATTTTGTATCCATGCTCATGAGATATATTGGTTTCTAACTTTTCTTGTTTTGTAGTGGCTTTCTTTGGTTTGAGTATTAGCTTAATGCTGACCTCATAGCATTAGTATTATGGTGTAACATCTACTTTAGTTTCCTGAAGTCAATTCTGAAGAAATGCTACTATGTACTCTTCAAATACTTTATAAAGTTAATCAATAAATATCCAAGATTTTCACTTTAGGTGGGTTATTTTTATTTCAATATCTTAATAGAAACAGGGCTATTCGAGCCCCTGGCTCCCCACCTGCAGGGGAGTGGCTTCACAAGCGGTGAAGATGGTCTGCAGGTGTCTGTCTTTCTCTCCCCTTCTGCCTTCCCCTCCTCTCCATTTCTCTCTGTCCTATCCAACAGCGATGACATCAATAACAACACCAACAATAACTATAACAATAAAACAACAAGGGCAACAAAAGGGAATAAATATTTTAATTTTTTTAAAAAGAAACAGGGCTACTGAAGTTATTGATTCCCCTCTGAATTTTGATAGTATACATCTTTCAAGAAATTAGCACATTTAATTAAAGTATAAACTATATGGACATAGATAGCTTCATATACTCCTTTTCGATTCTCTTAGTGTCCATGAAATCACGACGAGGCAATCTCTCATTGTGAAAGTAGTAATTTGTATATTCTTCTTTTTCCTAATTAGTCTTGCCACAGGTTTAGCAACATTACTTTTCTTTCTTTTTAAAATTGATTGAATTATGATCAACAAGTCCATCTGGATAAGAGGGGTACAATGCCACACTATTCCCACCACCAGAGTTCTGCATCCCATCCCGTCCACTGAAGGCTTTCCTATTCTTTATCCCTCTGGGAGTATGGACCCAGGATCATTATGGGATGCATATGGAAGAAGATCTGGCTTCTGTAATTGCTTCTCTGCTGGACATGGGTGCTGACAGGTTGATCCATACCTCCAGCCTGTTTCTATCTTTCCCTAGTGGAGGAAGACTCTGGAGAGGTGAGTTTCCAGGAAACATTGGTGAAGTTGTCTAACTCTTATCTTTTAATATTTCCACTGTGCACTTTCGCCTTGCATCTAGAGTTTGTGATGGGAAATCTGATCAAAGCCTCATAACTCTATCTTTATATGTCACTTTTCTTCTTTTCCTAGTAGCTTGTACTAACTTTTTTCTTTGACCTTGAATCCTGATAGTCTCAAAATAATATGTTTTGGTGTAGATCATTTAGGGATCAAAAATTGGGATGTTCTCTCAGCTCTGGGATATTATGTTCTGGACACTGCCCAAGTGTGAACATTTTTCTGCCAGGATTTCTTTGAATATTGTCTCTGCTCCCTTTTGCCTCTCTCCTCCCTCTGGAAGGTCTATAACTCCCACACTCATTTTTCAGATAGACTCTTTCATTTCATGGAGGGTTGCTTCATTTTTTCTACACCTTTCTTCTCCATCATCATTGAATTCAGACTGTGTTCACTGTATCCCCTACTCTGGCTTATTGACTCTACTTCCTGAACTTGTCATTTGAGTCTGATATGCATTCAAACTTCCCTTTGTATTCTGTCTTTCTATTTGGAATCTTTTTTTATATGCTTCCTTTTTTAAAAATTTTTAAATTATACTTATTTATTATAATAAATAATTATATTGTTTATTTATTAATTATTAATTATATATTTATTATATTACTTTATTTTTATTTATTGTTTTTAACTGTTGTAGTTATTATTATTATGGTTGTTACTGATTTTGCCATTGTTGGATAGGACAGAGAGAAATGGAGAGAGGAGGGAAAGACAGAGGGGGAGAGAAAGACAGGCACCTGCAGACCTGCTTCACCGCTTGTGAAGCAACTCCCCTGCAGGTGGGGAGCTGGAGGCCCGAACTGGGATCCTTCCACTGGTCCTTGTGCTTTGCACTACCTGCGCTTAACCCGCTGTGCTACCACCCGACTCCTTTTTATATGCTTTCTATTGCCTTACTGAAAGAACCATTCAAATCCTCAATACGTTTCCTTATCTGAAGCTGAGATTCTTGAATTGTCCTCATAATGAGATCTCTAAATTCTTTCTCTGATATGTACTCCAGTTAAGAGACAGAGAGAAAGATATCACAGCACCAGAGTTTCTCCAGGATCCCTCCTTGCTGAGCAATCTCTCTCTCCGCAACAGCCCCTTCTCCCCTTTATACTCCTGGTAATACCTTTTTGAAAACCATCAAATTGCTGATATGACCTTAGATTTGAGGTGAAAATAAGAAATCTGATGAGGCATGTGCAGGTTTGATGTATCTTCTTTGTTTGAGGAATAACAGAAGTCCCAAAACCTAGATATACACCAGGTTCTGTGAGAGAGAGCATATGTTCACACGTATCCATAAACAAGTGCAAAATATATACCTGAAAGCAGAAGTACACTAGAGTTTGCAGTGAGTACCCCCCCAATACTTCCTCTCCACTATTCCAACATTTGGGTCCATGATGCTCAACAATTTGTTTGGCTTTGTATGTCAACTCTCTTTTCAGCCACGAGGTTCCAGATGCCATCAGGATGCCGGCCAGGCTTCCCTGGACTGAAGACCCCACCAATGTGTCCTGGAGCTCAGCTTCCCCAGAGACACACCCTACAGGGAAAGAGAGAGGCAGACTGGGAGTATGGACCGACCAGTCAACGTCCATGTTCAGCGGGGAAGCAATTACAGAAGCCAGACCTTCCACCTTCTGCAACCCACAATGACCCTGGGTCCATGCTCCCAGAGGGATAGAGAATGGGAAAGCTATCAGGGGAGGGGGTGGGAAATGGAGATTGGGTGGTGGGAATTGTATGGAATTATACCCCTCCTACCCTATGGTTTTGTTAATTTTTCCTTTCTTAAATAAAAAATAAATTAAAAAAAAAAGAAGTTTAACATGCATCGTTTCTTCTGCATTTTCTTCTTCACTCTTCCTTGTGAAAGAGTAATTTAATCTGTGGTCATATTTTTAGACAAAGTGAATGAGAGCCGCTTAGTCCTTCCTCCAGACTATCTCACCTGAATAGTTGTTTGTTTGTTTGTTGTTGTTGTTTTCTCTCTCTCTCTCTCTCTTTTTTTTTTTTTTTGCCTTTAGAGTTATCACTGGAGCTCGGTGCCTATACTACGAATCCACTGCTCCTGGGGGCCATTTTTTTCTGTTTTTATTGTTGCCACTGTTGTTGTTATTGTTGTTGTTGGAAAGGACGGAGGAAAATGGAGAGAGGAGGGGAAGACAGAGAGGAAGAGAGAAAGATAGACACCTGCACACTTGCTTCACCGCCTGTGAAGCGACTCCCCTGCTGGTGGGGAGCTGGGGGCTCAAACCTGGATCTCTGCTTGGGTCCTACCACTTCATACTATGTGCGCTTAACCCAGTGCACTACCACCTGACCCCCATGAGCAGGCTTTTTACAGTTTCTCCAAGCCACAAATTGCATAGGGCTAGATACTCCCCCTGAAGGGGACACCTTTTTATGCTCAGCAGTTCTCACTATAGGTGGTAGGTCTATAGTTATTGTGCTTAGTGTTAGAAGCTCACTTGCCCAAAGACCAAGATTACAAAGTCCAGTATCAACTCTACTACTACCTAGGATGGCGTTTTTGCTTTCATCTCTAGCTTCTTTTTTTCATCACATTTACCAGTGAGTTCTAAAAACTCAAGATGGTAATTGTGCCCTCCATACCCCTCAAACTTCGAGTAGTAGAAAAAATGCAATGTTACCGATTCTGTATATATAAATGATCAATAATAACAACTTAGTGGTATTTATATAATCATAAGTAAACATATATCACAGATGCTCATCATGATTCTCAAAAGTAAGTATTATGTAAAAGTAAGTATATGTTTCCAATATATCTTCATTGGGGTATTCTTGGGATTGAAACAAAGCATTCAGAAGACAGCAAGATGGAAGTTCACCCAACCAGATACAGGTTCTAATTTGCTATGGGAAAACCTAAAATTACCCTTATATCCCAGACTTTTTGCCTGCAAAGATGACCCTCCATCAATATGCTCTATCTGAACTTGGGTTAAATGTATATCAATATTATCCTATTATCCTTCTTTACACAGGGCAATACCTTCCTTCTCTACTCACTCACTGGCTTTGAAGAGTTTCTATACAGCACACATCCCCATAATTGAGAAATACTTACTAGGGCCAAGTGGGGAAGTACCCAGTAGAGCTTAGCACATAGGTCACCAAACTGACTGGTAGCCAAATATAGTCAACTGCCTTGTCTTGTAAATAAAGTTTTATTGGAACACAAATACAAAAATGCACTGTTGAACTGTATATAGCTACTTTCACACTACAACAACAGCATTGAATAGCTGCAACAAACACTAGACTGACCACTAAGCCAAATATATTCACTATCTGGCCTTTTACGGGAAAAAGAATTGTTAACCCCTAATCTAGACATAAAGACTGGTTCCATGTTCTCAGTGGTTTTAAAGATAAGAGTAATTATTTCTCCTATTTGGTTGTAGACTGCATCTCTGCCCTCTGTAAACTTGCACCAAGCAGACAGCACTTACAGCAGCTGGAACCCTACTTCCTTACTCCATCAAATAAAAGTTTCAATTAGACTCTTCTGACAGGAATAGCACTAGTCTTCCACGATTAAATATCTCAATGAAAGCGTTTTTTAAGGGCTCTAGAGAAATCCTTTCATTTTCTTACAACTAAAACTAAATAATAAATCTGTGGAGATCATTTATTTGTTACTTTGAAGAGATTTTACGTAGATTGCTGTGAGTATTCACTGAAGTGAATAAAATAAACGTATTTACACAACAATTCCATGTCACTTACGTTATCACTGATCAGATTTATTCCATAAAGCCCATCAGTTGATTACATAATTGATCTTGAACACAAGTGTTACATAAGAAGTTCGGTTATGTAAGCTCATCACAACAACTGAGAAGCAGGTAGTGTCTCTGAGTAACTGACTGAAAATCCAATCTGTGCTCAAACTGCCTCACGACTGGCGTTAACACAGCAATCAGCACCCTTCCCAGATGTACTTCAGTAGGCTCAGAAGCACTTAGACAACTGTCAGCTGCTCGTACTGTACACTGAACTGGGAAGGAGCGTACTATTCTAACTTTAGGTTCCAGGCAGTTCTTGTTTGTAGCGCTTTAAGACTCAGACTCACTCTATGATTATGCAAGAGCATTACCAAGACAAGTCACACTAGCCACGTGACTGAGTAAACAATATGGGAGCATCCTGCTCATTTCCGTTCTTGTTCTCAATGATTGGCTGTGACTAGTCTCATGTTAATTTCAGCTGAATAGAGGATACAAGTCAGTGCTTCTCGAAATGCCAATCCTCACTCCCTGCAACTTGCCGATAGTGTTCTCTGTCACACAGGCACTGTCTGATGAACCATTTCACACTGATAACCATGATTCCTGGAGTATCGGTGATCCAATTCTCTTTTTTAATACTTTTTTTTTTAAATTTGTATTATCTTTTTATTTATTTATTGAATACAGACAGTCAGAAATCAAGACATAGGGAGACAGACAGAGAAACACCTGCAGCCCTGCTTCACACTCATGAAGCTTTCTCCCCGGCAGATGGGGGCCAGGGGCTTGAACCTGGGTCCTCACACACTGAAATGTGTGCATTTAAGCAGGTGCACCACAACCTGGTCCCCCTAATTCTTAGGGTAGTTGACAATGATAAGATTCCCTATAGCGGGAGTCAGGCGGTAGCGCAGCGGGTTAAGCACATGTGGCACAAAGCATAAGGACCAGTGTCAGGATCCCAGTTTGAGCCCCAGGCTCCCCACCTGCAGGGGAGTCGCTTCACAGGCAGTGAAGCAGGTCTGCAGGTATCTATCTTTCTCTCCCCCTCTGTCTTCCCCTCCTCTCTCCATTTCTCTCTGTCCTATCCAATAATGACAACATCAATAACAACAATAAAAAAGGGCAACAAAAGGGAAAATAAATATTAAGAAAAAAAAGATTCCCTGTAGTATTTCAATGAGCACATACAGTTAACTCTGTGAGCTCCTAATGTGTGGCACACTACAAAACCCATATATTTTAATAATTTAATGGGATTACATTAGACAATAATTTACTGAGTTTAGTCCTTATTTTCAAAGCACCATATTCATATAAGTTAAGATTACATGATGGGGAACACTTTTCATTTTAACATGAAAATTACATAATGGAGAGCATTTTTCATTTTAAGATTAGAACTGCATGTTATATAAGTAGGTCATTCTTGAAAAAAATATCAAATTATTTAAGGAAGCATGCTAACTATTAAATAGATGACAAAGCAAAGATGTAAGGCAATTGTAGTCAGATACAAGGGCAGAGATAACTTAACTAACAACTTAAAACTTGATGAAAAGAGGCTATTTCACAAGCATGGACTCTACAGAGCAGTCCAAGCAAGCAACTCTCAAAGCACAATGTTCACTCCTCTTTTGCTTTACAATGAATTGGCTTTATTTTCTAGATAATCTAATCACAAACAGATTATTCAAGGGAGGTGATAATAAGGATACATGAGGATAATCTATATAAAGTACAACAATGAGAATATCCCCTGCCACATATAACCCCTTGGGTATTTTGATATGATTAAGTTTTTCTCAATTAAAACATATCAGCATACTTTGAGAGCAAAGAAAAAGCACAGGCAGAAGTTTTTTTTTCCCTTGACACTAATAAGCAGTACCTCAATCATTCCTCAACAAACCCTTCCAATCTGATGAGGCCGATCATGTCTCTAGTGTTTACAAGTACCCAACTTGCTACCCAATAGGAAATAAACTCTCAAGATGGCAACAGCCTTACTTAACGATTGTGCAGATCACTAATACTTTTAATTTAATTGAAGTGAGTGAAAAAAAAGAAAAGTAGAAGTGACTCACCACTCCTGGCTCACGGTGGTAATAGCGATGCTGGGAAGTGTTGTCAAAGGCAATGTGGTGGGTCTACAAATGCCATCTCCCTCTGGAGTCCGAGCTCTTTCACTCTGTCTCTGGGACAGGGGTGGTAACTGTAAGCTTCCTGAGCAGAACCTTCTTCCTCTCCAGAGGTCGATCCCAAGTGTGTTACTGGAAGAACTGTAGGACTTACTCAAACTGCATTCCAAGTAGTCTTTAACATTCTGGAAGAGAGAGAGAGAAGAGGGGAGGGGAGGGGAGGAGAGAGAGAGAGAGAGAGAGAGAGAGAGAGAGAGAGAGGAAAAGACGGAGGAGGAGGAGGAGGAGGAGGGAGGGGGAGAGGGGAGGAGGAGGAAGTGAAAGAGGAGGAAGAGGAGAAGGAGGAGGAGAAGAAGAAGAAGAGGAAGAGGAGGAGTAGGAAGAAGAAGAAGGAGAAGAAGGAGGAGGAGGGAAGGAGAAGAAATTAAATTTAAATGTTGAAAATGAAGCAAATGATAAATCAAGTAGCCAAACTATTACTTGTTATCCATTATTAAACTGACAGAAAAATCTTCAGAAAAAAGGGGGGGGGTTCTCAGTGTTTAAACATAAGTTGAGTTAAAATTCTAAATGATGTGCCCTCTGTTTTTCTTTATTTCAAATTACTTAAAATAGAAGCTTATCACTGAAATTTTATTGTGAAAACCAATTATTATTATTATGGAACAAGGGAACAAACTTTATTAACCAAAATATGTTGCTGTTTGTTCAGTGTTTTAAAGCAAAACTATTTTCTTTATGTATAAAGATTTTTATTTACTTATTTTGGATAGAGACAGATAGCAATTGAGAGGGAAGGAAGAGGCAGAAAGGAAGAGAAGGGGAGGTACCCACATTACTGTTTCACCATTCAGGAAGCTTCTCCCAGCAGATGAAAGTATGATCTCAATTAGGTGTACCACCACCTAACCCCTAAAATTTTATTTTCTTAGTACAGTAAAGTGTTGAAAATTATGGGTGACTGATAAATGTTCCTATTTCCTGTAAAAGGCTAGTGTTAAATTTTCTTCTGTGTTTTTCCTGGTAAGTTAATAAAAGAGCTTAGAAAAAAGAAGAGTATTCTTAACCCAGTCCTGAAACATCATGTTTAATACTTACCCTAAAGCTGAAATGAATGAATTACTTGTGAGAAGATAAAGCATCGATTGTGTTCTAACCCATCATAAGAGTTATTCATTCTCTCTAGAGCTCCTGGCAACTCCTGGTACTGTTTGGACTGGGAGCCCCAGATGAACCTCAGCCTTGTGTATATTCATTCCAGCTCAAAGACCAAAAAAAAAAAGTTATAGTTTTTCAGATGGTCACTGATATCAAGTGGAGTTAAAATGCTGTAAGCATCACTCTCCACTCTTAGTAGTAGCAATGGAAGGCTGATCACCATGTCCAATTCCATGAGCTTGAAGAAGTTTTGTGACTCTAAAATGATGTACTTCCTAGTAGCCCTACAGAAGACACTTAGAAAAAACTAAGATGAGAACCTCCAAAGGTTTAAATAAGAAAGGTTCTCTTATCTCCTGCTCCTCCAGCAATTACTGCTTTAATGTATGTAAGAAATTATTCATTCAAACTTAAGGGTCCAGCTAGACGCTGACTCAGTAGCTCTACCTATTAAATATTTATACTGTGACCCTTCAGAAGGATATAACAACCAAGTCTAATAACTAGTCTTTTTTTTTTTTTCTCACCAGATTACCGGTCAGCTCTGGCTTATGGTGCTCCAGAGGATTGAATTTAGGACTTCAGAGCCTCAAGCAAGAGAGAATCTTTGCATAGCCATTATGCTATCTAACCCTGCCCTATAGTATCTAGTTTTACAGAGTTTGTATTCTCAAAATTTCTGCTTATCTGATCCACACAAAATCACAATTTTATGACAGAGATCTGGATATGAATAGGTTTAAGAATCTGCAAGTGTTCCAGCCTCCTCAGAGGAACTCACAGACCACGATATTTCCCTGTGTGTTATTTATAATACTGGGATATTATTTGAGCTATGTGGGCTTAACCCACTGTGCCCAGCCCCCTGGAATATTATTTGTCTGAAATGCAGTAGACCCACAGTTCAGTAACAAGAAGAAAAAAATGAGAATCTTTCAGAATTTGAAATGTTTTGTAAGAACTTGTTTTATATTAAAGTCACTGTAGGCCTAGCATTTGCAATAATCTTTCTGTTGTGTATGTGTGTGTGTGTGTGTTTGTGTGTGTATGTGTGTGTGTGTGTATAATACACAGAAAGCTTACAGATGAGTTAACGAAACAAACGCCCAAAGATTTACTGATGAAATTCCAAAACAAACTAAATGCTAGAACTCATACAGATAAAATGGCATAATTTCAACAATGGATGTAAAGAAATCTGGAAAGCAAAGCCATCAGTCTATACTTGAACCATGAGGCAAAAGAAAACAATGTGACAATGGAACGTAAACTCAGCCTGACAGTGACTCCAAGGTCGTACAGCCTCCTATGCTAAACAAACATAATTACACATGTGCCCTGGATCAGATCAATGTGGTAAAAAAAAAAAAAGTTCATTGTATTCATATACTTTTTTCAAGTTTGGGAGCTATTTCCTCCCTGGATAGCTGCTATCCTGTCTGGGATTATTATGCTATTTATTTATGACCTTTCCTCTGGAATATATAGTTTAGTGGAATAAGAATTCTTATTCTCTGGGATGCTATTTCTTGTTGAATCTCTGGAAGTTAGTCAGTATTTGTCACATAATAGTTGCTAAATTAATAGCAGGTCAACATTGTATACCCCTGGAAAACAATGTGTGCTGAGCTGAAATACATAAGAACTCAATAAGATGCCCCAGGCTTAAGTATGAAAACTTACTTCAAGGATATGGAATATAAAAGTGAAATATGTACTATGTTGCTCTTGTGTGGAAAAGACGTGTGTACGATTTAATAGGGTCTTCTGCACTGTGCTGGAAAGGGTCAGGTGCACTATGAGAAGTTTTAGCTCCCCACTGTGCACTATAAAGGACAAGCCACCAATAGGAACCAAAAGTACCATTCTAAATATTATCGCAGTCACATTTTTAAAAAGTCAAAAAAAAAAAAAAAAACAGATAAAATTACATCTTGAGGCATAAGGGTCCCAGTTTGAACCCTTGGCTGGCTCCCCACCTGCAGGGGAGTCGCTTCACAGGTGATGAAGCAGGTCTGCAGGTGTCTGTCTTTCTCTCCCCCTCTCTGTCTTCCCCTCCTCTCTCCATTTCTTTCTGTTCTATCCAACAATGACATCAATAACAACAACAACAAGGGCAACAAAAGGGAATAAGTAAATAGAAAAAATATTTTTTAAAAAATACATCTTGCCATATATTTGCTTAACCTATGGTGTCAAAGTATGGTATTACAACATTTGATAGATGTTACAATACTTTTAGTCCACCTGCATGTTACCTATGGGGCTCAGGCAAAAACTGCTAAAGTCATAGACTCCTTGGAAAATACCTAAAACAGACTTCCCAGTTTCTTCCCACCCCAAGACCCATAGTTTCTCATCTGTTCTATTCCTACCTTTAGGTTCCTGATTATTAAACAGTTAGTTCTGCTTTATATCTTACTGCTTTTCATCCACCAAGTGGAAGATGTTACTATGATTCCATCCTGACTTCCCTAGGCAGACGACCTCACCAGTGTGTCCTGGAACTTTACCTCTCCAGAGCCCTGCCCCACTAGGGAAAGACAGAAACAGGCTGGGAGTATGGATCCACCTGCCAACACCCATGTTCAATGGAGAAGCAGTTACAGAAGCCAGACCTCCCACCTTCTGCATCCCCATAAAGATCTTTGTGCATATTCCCAGAGGGATAAAGAGTAGAAAATCTTCCAAGGAAGGGGATAGGACCTAGAACTCTGTCTGATGTAGGGAACTATAGGGAATTGTAGCTCTGTTACCTGACAATCTTGTTAGTCATTAATAAATCACTAATAAAAAATTACCAGTGAAATATTTTCTATGTTCAACAGCCACATATGGCTATCAGCTACTATTTAAGACAGAGAAAATATAGCTAAAAAGTGCTGGTAGGTTTACTATTGAGCAAGTTTTGGAGCTGGCTGTCTTTGCAACCTTCCCTCTGTTTTCACTGTGGAAGACACAGTTCTTCTTCTTCTAGCATTTGCCCTTCTTCCGTAGCCAGTCAACTGCGTCAGGTTGAGCCTGATGTAAAGTTTCGAGACCTCCTTTGAATCTGGAGAGGTGGCAGTCGTTGACTATGTGGGTCATAGTCTGTCTGGAGCCGCAGGGGCAGTTTGGGTCGTCTCTGGCTCCCCAGCGATGGAACATAGCGGCGCACCAGCCATGGCCTGTTCGATAGTGATTGAGGAGGGCCCAATCATAACGTGCTAGGTCAAAGCCGGGTTGACACTCGCAGGGGTCTGTGATGAGGTGTTTGTTCTTTACCTCAGCTGACTGCCAACTCTGTTTCCAAGAGACTGGAACAGAGAAGTTCAGTGTAGGCGTAGGGGACCAGATTGGGTGACGAGACGTCAAGCGTTGGACAGGGTGGGCGAAGATATCCGCGTATATTGGCAGGTCCGGTCGAGCGTAGACGTGGGAAATGAACTTAGATGATGCCGCATCCCGACGAATATCTGGCGGGGCGATGCTGCTAAGAACTGGCAGCCATGGAACCGGGGTGGAACGGATGGTTCCAGAAATTATCCTCATGGAGGAATATAATTTGGAGTCGACCAAGATAAACACTATGTTTATCTCCAATTACACTATGGTCTTGTAAACACACAACCCCCTTTGATATGAGACCTGAGAGTCTTTATTTGGAACACCCAGGGAGTGCTAATCCTGCTGGCCAAAGAAGCACACTTCTGTAAGCAACATCTGGAAGATGAGTACATCACAAACTTCATATGACCAGTTATCAAAGAGTCACCAGAGGATAGGGTAAATAGCATAGTGGTTATGTAAACACACTCTCTTGCCGGGGGCTCTGAGGTCCCTGGTCAAATCTCATAACCACCATAAGCCAGAGCAGGGCAGTGCTATGGTAAAATAAAATTAAAAAAAATAACAATAAAGGTCCAAGTGGTGGCATACCTGATTAAGCACACTACAGTGTGCAAGGACCCAGGTTCAAGCTCCTGGTCCTCATCTGCAGTGGAAAAGATTAAAGACTGGTGAAGTAGAGCTGCAGGTTTCTTTCTGTCTTTCTCCCTTTCTATTTCCCTTCCCCTTTCAAATTTCTCTCTGTCTTTATTCAATAAAATATGAATACAATTTTAAAAATAAAATTCTGAGACTGGGTGGTGGTGGACCTGGTTGAGTGCAAATGTTAAAATGCACAAGGACCCAGGCTTAAGCCTAAAGTCCCCACCTGCAAAGGGAAAGATTTGCAGATGGTGAAGCAGTGCTACAGATAGCTCTCTGTCTCTTCTCCACTCTACCTCCCCCCTAGATTTCTGGCTGTCTCTATCCAATAAATAAATAAAGATAGTCTTTAAAAATTTTTAACAAAAATTAAATAATATCATTTAAGAAAAGTCACCAGAGGGTTGACTTTCAAAGAGTAGTTGTACTTGGGTAAGAAAAACACACACACACACAGGGGTAAATCATCAGGGAATAAATTTAAAAAAAAAAAAGCAGTGTGGAAAAAAGGGTTTCTTTTTAAATTTTTTAAAATATTTATTTATTCCCTTTTGTTGCCCTTGTTTTATTGTTGTAGTTACTATTGTTGTTGTTATTGATGTTGTCGTCGTCCAGTAGGACAGAGAGAAATGGAGAGAGGAGGGGAAGATGGGGGAGAGAAAGATAGACACCTGCAGACCTGCTTCAGGGCTTATGAAGCGACTCCCATGCAGGTGGGGAGCCAGGGGGCTCGAACCAGGATCCTTAAGCCGGAAAAAAAAAGGGGGTTTCTATGAGTTGAGATGTAGGCACACTTAAGACTAGTAGTTGTGTTAAATAAATAATCAAACTATCTCCAAGCTTCAGACAGGAGAATGTGCCATAGCTACCTCAGGGAATGCTAGGTCTAGGTGTTGGCAATGTCTGGTCATAGTAACACCTTATCAGAGAGAGAGGTGGTGTGAAGCCATCCTGCCCATCTTCTGACTAGAACCATGAGATGACGTCCTGAGTGAGCAGACAAAGCCTGGACAGGATCACAGCAACTCTGACTTTTGGAACTTACATCATCAGCCGTCACTGTCATCACACTCCTGCTCTTCTTCATTATAGAGGTGAAAATATGCCCGTTGAGGACGAATTCAGTGCAGCCTTGCTGACAGTGTTTAAGACCTGCAAGGAAAAGGAGCAGACACAAAGGAACCAGCTCAGTATACTGACTTAAACACAAACAGGCAACTCATCCACATTCTCCAAACTAACATTTGGAATGTGTACAATGTACAGGAAAATACCACAATTTATTAAACCAAAGAAGCTGACATGCAAGAAAGGAGTTTTACAAAACGGAGAAAACCCCCCCCCCAATTCTTCATCTGCACTATTCCAGCCTTTAGGTTCATGATTAGTCAACAACTTTTCTGGCTTTCTATGTTAACTCTCTTTTCAGCCACCAGGTTCCAGACGCTACCATGATGCCAACCGGACTACCCTGGGCAGACGACCCCCACCAATGTGTCCTGGGGCTCCTTTTCCCCAGGACCCCACCCCTCTAGAGAAAGAGACAGTATGGATTGACCTATCAATGCCCATCTTCAGCAGGGAAGCAATTACAGAAGCCAGACCTTCTACCTTCTGCATCCCACAATGATCTTGGGTCCATATTCCCAGAGGGTTAAAGAATAGGAAAGCTATCAGGGGAGGGGATGGGATGCGGAGTTCTGGTGGTGTGAATTGCGTGGAGTTGTACCCCTCTTATCCTATGGTTTTGTCAGTGTTTCCTTTTTATAAATAAAATAAAAGACATAAAAGTATAATAATTTTTTTAAAAAAAAGAAGTTTACAAAATACAAAAATCCAACAGATCATTGCAACACTACTTGGGAAGGCAGAAAAATAATTGTGAACGACAGTTAAGTTCCCAAATAATCAATCAACAGACAGTAAGAACATAGGAAATAGATTGTATAAAGCTTTCTGTTCAGAAAAGTACTTTACTGAATCAGCTAAATATCTCACCAGGATAATGTGTCTGCTGTGTCATGTGCAAAGCCAAATTCAATGCTGTGATATCTATCATCCTCTTTCTTTCCATCCTTCTCCCTCTACTGAAAAAGGCAACCTCAGGGCGTATCACCATGCATAAAGATCCAGGTTCAAGCCCTGCCTCCCCACCTGCAGGGGGTGGTGCTTCATGAGCAATGAAGTAGGTCTACAGGTGTCTTTCTCTCTTCTTTTCTATCTCCCCTTCCCCTTCAATTTATCTCTGTCCTATCAATTAAAATAGCAAAAAAAAGACCAATAGGAACAATGAATTTGTAGTGCTGGTACTAAGTTCCGGCAATAACACTAGTGGCAACTGAAAGACAGAGAAAAAGAAAGACAGACAACCTAGTGGCAAGACCCCAGCGACAACAACAAAACTTCCCCACATAATATTTCATATTCTGCCCATAGTAGTAGCCTTGAGGTTTTTTTTTTCATTTTCTTTTTCTCTTTTTTTGCATTTTTTTAATTTTATTTATAAAAAGGAAACATTGACAAAGCCATAGGATAAGAGGGATACAACTCCACATAATTACCACCATCAGATCTCCATATACCATCCCCTTCCCTGATAGCTTTCCTATTCTTTATCCTTCTGGGAGTATGGACTCATTGTGGGGAACAGAATGTGGAAGGTCTGGCTTCTGTAATTGTTTCCCCATTGAACATGCCTTATCCAGATTTCTGGTCCTTTTTTCAGCCATGACATCATCTCCCCAGACAATAACTTGGATCCACCTGCATATCAGACTTCAGGCTCAGGGCAAAAAAGAAAAAACTAGTATAGCCACAGGCCCTTTGGAATATAACTAAAATATGCCTACTAGCTAGCTACAAAATGGAGACCTCCCCCAACTCTTCATCTGCATTATTCTAGCCTTTAGGTTCATGATTAGTCAACAAGTTGTTTGGCTTTATATGTTAACTCTCTTTTTAACCACCAGGTTCCAGATGCTAGCATGATGCTGACCAGACTTCCCTGGACAGACAACCCCACCAGTGTGTCCTGGAGCTCTGATTCCCCAGAGCCCTGCCCCACTAGGGAAAGAGAGAGGCAGGCTGGGAGTATGGATCGACCTGTCAACACCCATGTTTTTATTTTTTAACAAGAGAGCAGATAATTAAAAAATAATAATAATTTGACCATGATAACATAGTGAAAGCATGACAAACTCAGAGTCTACCAAATACAGTATCTTCAGAATAATGTGAACAAAAGGAGACGAGAGGAAAATAAGTCAGACCAAAAAAAATCCAAAACAAATTCTAAATTTCAGTTTTACCTCAGCTCAAATCCCACATACAGAGAATTCTAGCAACCAACAGTTCAAAAGAGGTATAATTCCCCCCTGTTTAAATCACACAAACCCTGTCATTTTTACATAGAGCTGTTAGCGCTCATTACCTTTGGTGTGGATCATTTGGAACGGTCTCAGAATAAAACCACCTCTATAAAATTATCCATTTTTTTCTTTCTGTTATTACTAGGGCTTCACCACATCAGGCCACCATTTTCAGGTATAAACAGACAGATACACAGACAGACCTCACAGCAGTGATTCTTCCCTCAGTATGGTGGGTCTTATGTTTGAACTTGAATTATGTGCATGGAAATAAAGCAGGCACCTTCCCAGGTAAGCCATCTTGCCAGTCCAGCATGACCAAGACCTAATGTTCAAGAGAACACCCTGGTTGTGGAAGTTTTTCAGGAAAAAGATAGTCAACTGGTTTATTAAAACTCAGGCTGGGCAGGAGTAGATAGCATAATGGTTATACAAACAGTCTCCCAGGCCTGAGGTTCCAAAGTCCTAGGTTCAGTCCCCTGTACCACCATAAACCACTCTGTCATTTCACGAACATCTCATAAAAACTGCAGCAAAAGTGGGCGCGAGGAATCACATCATTGCAAGACTGGCCAGCTCCTCATGGGGTGCGAGCGCTTCCACACTACGATCATCATCTCTGGCATTATGCTATTCCACTGCAGAATACTGTGCCCCAGTATGGTTCCGTAGCCCCCATGTCCACTTGGTCGATTCCAAATTATATTCCTCCATGAGGATCATTTCTGGAACCATCCGTTCCACCCCGGTTCCATGGCTGCCAGTTCTTAGCAACATCGCCCCGCCAGATATTCGTCGGGATGCAGCATCATCTAAGTTCATTTCCCACGTCTACACTCGACCGGACCTGCCAATATACACGGATATCTTCGCCCACCCTGTCCAACGCTTGACGTCTCGTCACCCAATCTGGTCCCCTACGCCTACACTGAACTTCTCTGTTCCAGACTCTTGGAAACAGAGTTGGCAGTCAGCTGAGGTAAAGAACAAACACCTCATCACAGACCCCTGCAAGCGTCAACCCGGCTTTGACCTAGCACGTTATGATTGGGCCCTCCTCAATCGCTATCGAACAGGCCATGGCTGGTGCGCCGCTATGTTCCATCGCTGGGGAGCCAGAGATGACCCGAACTGCCCCTGCGGCTCCAGACAGACTATGACCCACATAGTCAACGACTGCCACCTCTCCAGATTCAAAGGAGGTCTCGAAACTTTACATCAGGCTCAACCTGACGCTGTTGACTGGCTACGGAAGAAGGGCAAACGCTAGAAGAAGAAGAACTGAAACCCAGTTTTAAAGTTCAAGTGTACAGCAGTCCTATGGAAGCAATGGGAGGATACTGCACTTGTAAAACTGAACAGGGAGGAGGAAAAAAAAAAGAATCACAAAAATTGTTAGATTCAAGAAGTGTTGGTCCATATGGTAGCTCCTCAAGATGCTGGTAAAAAAAAAAAAGAGAGAGAGAGAAAGAGAGAAAGAAAGAAGAAAAAAAGGTCCTGCGTCTTTGCTGAGCTCAAGAAGCTTCTGTGTTTTCTTTGGACATTTCAACTCCTAATACATGCCTGATTTGAAAAATCTGCTTCTTGAATGCGAAGATATATATATAGATAAAAAGCATGATGGAATTGTAGCTACGTGACTAGGCATACTAAGTAGTGGTATTGTACCATCACCCAGGAAACCAAGGTGGAATTTCTAACACAGAATTTGACTATATTATGCAGGAGTTGGCAGTGAAACTGCCAGAGTACATAGCAGAGTACATGGAGGGGGGGTTTATTTGCCAGTATAAATGTTCTAGGAAAAGAACCCCATAGGCTTTTAGGTATTTGCTTTAATAGACCAAGGAAAAGAATTACCTATGCATATGCCAAGGATGATTGCAATCACTGAGCTATTCTAATGACCAAACAGAGAGAATAGAGAGCTTGTACTCAAAGGCTGATGGAAACCTAGCCCAGGTAGAAAAATAGAGATTTTTTTAAAAATTTTTAATCTTTATTTATTTATTCCCTTTGGTCACCCTTGTTGTTTCACTGTAGTTATTATTGTTGTTATTGATGTCGTTGCTGGATAGGATAGAGAGAAATGGAGAGAGGAGGGGAAGACAGAGGGGGGGAGAGAAAGATAGACACCTGCTGACTTACCTCACTGCCTGTGAAGCGACTCCCCTGAAGGTGGGAAGCTGGAGGCTCAAACCAGGAGGCCCTTGCGCTTTGTGCCTCGTGCACTAAACCCACTTTGCTATCGCCCGACTCCCGGAAATTTTTTTTTTAATAATTTTATTTGTATAGAGCTCGGGAGAAATAGCCTTTTGTTAGGTGAATGGTTCTACCTGCCATGGATGAAGAGTCTAAAGGAACAGTGACAACAGTGTCTAAGTCCTATTTCATGCCCGGATCACAAACTGTGTGGTTTCTTCTATGTCTATGAGTAGAATGCCAAGTGAATTTGCGAAGTTGATAATATGCCTGCAGTCTTTCTTATGCCTTATCATAGTGAGGTTTGCTAAGCCTAGCATCACCACTATCAGAGTGCTGATGTTATCTGCAGCAGTCTCAAAGAATATAAGTAGTAGGGTTGTGGTTTGTAAATAAAAAAAGAAACAAAAAAAAAAAAAAAAGAAAGAAAAGCAAGCCGAATTGTGACAAACAGCTTAACAGACTAAGTTAACAGGAAATAGCTGTCAGACAAAATTTAACTTCTATTTTCCTTGTTTAGAAGTAAGAATACGAAAAAATTTAAAAGTAGCAGCATTTTAGGTCTGTTCTAAGAGGCCCATGACGTTAGATTTTTTTTAAAAAACTACGGATTTGCCATAAAACATCAACATTACTAGCAGCAGCTGTGTTTCTCTCCTCTCCTCTTCTCTCCTCTCCCGGGTCAACTAGGAATACCAAAGGAGACCATCTGGAACCGCAACAAGGCAGGACTAGAACGATTTCAGGAACCCACTAAATCACCAGTGAGCGCAAACACGTGTGGCTCGTGGACAGAGAGGAGCCTACTGAGAGATTAAGTGCCTGGTAACAATCTGGCAGTTTACCAGTTGAGACACCACCTCCAGTCTGTTTTCACCAACAAAGGGATGGCTGACATGGGTGAGTCTATATGTAGCAAACCTACAGCCAACATCATACTCAATGGTGAAAACCTGGAAGCATTTCCCCTCAGATCAGGTACTAGACAGGGATGCCCACTATTACCATTATTAGAAAACATAGTGTTGGAAGTTCTGGCCATAGCAATCAGGCAGGAACAAGGAATTAAAGGGATACAGATTGGAAGAGAAGAAGTCAAACTCTCCCTAATTGCAGATGACATGATATTATACATAGAAAACCCTAAGGAATCCAGCAAGAAGCTTTTGGAAATCATCAGGCAATACAGTAAGGTGTCAGGCTACACAATTAACATTCAAAAGTCAGTGGCATTCCTCTGTGCAAACCCTAAGTTAGAAGTTGAAATCCAGTAATTAATACAAAAACAATAAAATATCTAGGAATAAACCTAACCAAAGAAGTGAAAGACTTGTATACTGAAAATTATGAGTCACTACTCAAGGAAATTGAAAAAGACACAAAGAAGTGGAAAGATATTCCATGTTCATGGGTTGGAAGAATTAATATCATCATGAATATACTACCCAGAGTCATATACAAATTTAATTCTATCATAATCAAGATCCTAACTACATTTTTTACAAGAATAGAACAAATGCTAAAAATGTTTATCTCAAACCAGCAAAGACCTAGAGTTGCCAAAACAATCTTAAGAAGAAAGAACAGAACTGGAGAGATCACACTCCCAGATCTCAAATTGTATTATAGGGGCATTGTCATCAAAACCGCATAATTTTAAAGACATCTTCAATGAAAAAAATCCAACTACAAACAAGACTAAGGCAAGCATAAACCTATGGGGCTACATCAAATTAAAAAGCTTCTGCTCAGCAAAAGTAACCACCACCCAAATAAAGAGACCCCTCTCAGAATGGGAGAAGATCTTTACATGCCATATATCAGACAAGAGGCTAATAACCAAAATAGATAAAGAGCTTGCCAAACTCTACAACAAGAAAACAAATGACCCCACCCAAAAGTGGGGAGAGAAATTGGACAGAATATTCACCACAGAAGAGAGAGAAGAGATCCAAAAGGCTGAGAAACACATGAAAATGCTCCAAGTCTCTGTCAGAGAAATGCAAATCAAGACAACAATGAGATACCACTTCACTCCTGTGAGAAAGTCATACATCAGAAAAGGTAACAGGAGCAATTGCTGGAGAGGCTGTGGGTTCAAAGGAACCCTCCTACACTGCTGGTGGGAATGTAAGTTGGTCCAACCTCTGTGGAGAACAGTCTGGAGAACTCTCAGAAGGCTAGAAATGGACCTGCCCTATGACCCTGTATTTTCTCTCCTGGGGATAAAGCCTAAGTGCCCAAACATACCTATCTAAAAAGATTTGTGTATACCCATATTCATAGCAGCACAATTTGTAATAGCCAAAACCTGGAAGCAACCCAGATGACCTTCCAACAACAGATGAGTAGCTGAGCAATTTGTGGTATATATACACAATGGAATACTACTCAGCTCTTAAAAATGGTGACTTCACTGTTTTCAGCCAAACTTGGATGGACCTTGAAAAATTCATGTTAAATGAAATGTCAGAAATAGAAGGATGAATATGGGATGATCTCACTCTCAGGCAGAAGCTGAAAACCAAGATCAGAAGAGAAAACACAAGTAGAACCTGAAATGGAATTGGCATATTGCATCAAAGTAAAAGAATCTGGGGTGGGTGGAGGGGGAAAGAATATAGATCCAAAAATGATGACAGAAGACCTAGTTGGGGTTGTGTTGTTATATGGAAAACTGGGAAATGTTATGCATGTACAAACTATTATATTTACTGTCGAATGTAAAACATTAATTCCCCAATAATAAAATTTTAAAAAAAGAATACAACTGGAGTAGAAATATATTCTATCTTCACCATACAAAAAACAAAGATTAATATTCCCCTGTAGAAATGAGGAATTGGATTTTGAAATTAAATCTTCTTGGGAACTGGCTGGTAGCGTAAGGGGTTAAACTAGTAATGTGCAAGGACAGGCATAAGGGTCCAGGTTCAGGCCCCACCCCGGGTCCCCACCTACTGGGGAGTCACTTCACATGGAGTGAAGCTGGTCTGCAGGTTTCTCTCTTTCTCTCCCTCTCTGTCTTCCCTCCTCTCTTGATTTCTTTCTGTCCTATCCAACAATAACAACAACAAACAACAACAACCATATCAGTGACAACAACAAGGGCAACAAAATAAGAAAAAGCCTCTAGGAGCAGTGGATTCATAGTGCAGGCACTAAGCCCAAGAGATACCCTGGAGGCTAAATAAATAAATAAATAAATCTCCTTAAGCATGTGCAAAGCATGACAAGATTCAAATTAATTACAGCACAAATCCAGACCTCAAGAATTTTATGTGGACAGACCCCTTTGTGGACCCCCATAGGACCTTGCCCTCAACTTGGATCAACAATGGTAGAGGATGTTCCATCCTCAGAAGGGAGTATGGACAACATTCTCTATGCTACACCTGAGGAAGATGGGTCCTGATATTGGGGCAGCTTGGAATGTTCCTACTCATGACCACAGAATGTGAGCTCAGATCTACATGGATGCAGAGGTCACATAGGCTCCCAAGCTGAATATGGGCCCCAGATCAGATCAAATCAATGGGGTTTACGGTCAACAATATTTATACACCTTTCCCATATTTGGGAGCTACTCTCTTCCCTGATCCAGCTTTCTGGTCCTTTTTCCGGCCATGACACTAACTCCCCAGACAATAACTTGGATCCACCTGCATATCAGATTTCAGGCTCAGGGTAAAAAAAGAAAAAGAAAAAGAAAAAAAACTAGTCTAGCCACAGGCCCTTAGGAATATAACTAAAATATACCTACTAGCTAGCTACAAAATGGAGACCCACTCCCCAACTCTTCATCTGCACTATTCCAGTCTTTAGGTTCATGATTGTTCAACAATTTGCTTGGCTTTGTATGTTAACTCCTTTGTTAACCACCCGGTTTCAGATGCTAGCATGATGCCAACCAGACTTCCCTGGACAAACAACCCCACCAATGTGTCCTGGAGCTCTGCTTCCCCACAGCCCTTCCCCACTAGGGATAGAGGGAGGCAGGCTGGGAGTATGGATCGAACTGTCAACCCCCCTGTTCATCGGGGAAGCAATTACAGAAGCCAGACCTTCCACCTTCTGCATCCCACAATGACCTTGGGTCCATACTCTCAGAGAGATAAAGAATAGGAAAGATACCAGTGGAGGGGATCGGATGCAGAGTTCCGGTGGTGTTAACTATGTGGAGTTGTACCCCTCTTATCCTATGGTTTAGTCAATGTTTCCTTTTTATAAGTAAAACAATTATAAAAATAAGAATTTTATGTGGACACTGGAAGCAAAGGCTTACATGTACTGAACATGTATTTGGCACCTGACAGGTGCTCAAAGGTAATTGCAACTTCACTGAAACAGAGAATACAATTAAATGTTAATATCCTATGTGTGGATGAAACACAGATATGAGATAATGTGGTTGGTATTGGGTTGCAAGGAGACTCTGAAAGTAAAATGAACCTGAAATATCTTTTCAGTCTTAAATAATAAGTGAATTTGTTTAGTGGAGACCATGGAAAACCAAACTGTATGCAAAATCATGGAAAGTAATTGAGTATAAGATCATGATATATGCACGGAGATCCCAGGCTATGTAGATTTATGATGGGCAGAAAGACAAAATGTTCCAGGGTAACATCAGTGAATTGTTTGGCAAGCAAGAGAATTTTTGTGGAGATAAATTTATATTTATATTTTAGAGCACTTTAAGTGTGATATCTTACTGGATAAATCCATGTGCCTT